>NW_015549649.1:238982-242874 GCF_001515605.1 Sinocyclocheilus anshuiensis
AACATACTGGTTCATGTTTTTGAATATCTGTAGGTAATTTTCAGGGATCCTGATTGTTGCCCCCACCACTATAATTGCTTGTGCTGAAGTTAAATGTTGTGAAGCAAAAATCACTTGACCAATCGGGGTAACGTGACTCAATGTAAACAACAAAGAATGAGTTCCCTTTTCTATTTTTTTAAATGAATTTTATTATTTTTTTAGCTTTTTTTTTTTTTAAATTTATTAATTTTAATTGTTTACACAACATTTACAATTATAAGTCTGGCTTTTATTTTAGTATTTACTTATTTTGTAATGAATTTAATGTATAATTTTTAATTATTTGCACAAAATATACAAGTATAAAACTAGGTTAATTAAAAAATCAGTTTATAAATTAAATTATTTGCATAGTATGTATAAATCTGACTTATTTCATTATAATTGTAATAATAATTTTTAATTGCACAGAATATACAAGTATAGAAATGTTTTTGTAATGTTTTACTAGAAATTAATTTACAGTATTCAACTATAAAAATGTATTTTAGAATGTAGTTATATTGTTAATTTTAATTATTTGCAAAGTTCACAAGTGTAAATCTGACTTATAATTAAAAGTAATTTCTAATTGTATTAATCATTTTAAATATTTGCTCAATGTACACATATAAGTCTGGCTTTATTTTATTTTTATTTATGATTTTTAATTGCACAAAATATCCAAGTATAAAACGGTTATTTTATTTTATTATGTCATTTCATTAATAATTTGATTATTTGAACATAATATAAATATAAAACTGTATGTTTTAACACAATAATTTTAATAATTTGTAATTATTTGAACAATAAATATTTTACAATTTATACATTTTTAATGTTATTAATCATTATTAATTGCACAAAATACACAAGTATAAAACTGGTATTTTATTAATTCGTTAATTTTTTTGTTATTTAAAGCAATGGTACAAGCATGTAACAGTTTTTGTTTTATGTTATTATATTAATCATTTTTAATTCACTTGCATAAAAAAATTTAAATAGAAAAAGTAGAAGGTAGAATGTCAACTATTTTAACAATTTTTAAAGCAAATAACTTAAATGACTTTTTTTGTGTTGTATATTTTGCAAATTACAAATGTCGACTCTCCTGTAATCAAACTTTAGTGGTTGCTGCAACGTTTCAGACTTTTCTTATATAACATGAAAAATAAAATCAACAACTAAGACCCTATAACCTTTGATGTCCTCTGAATCACAGGCCAGTAAATGCGTCTGAAAGCATAAAATGGCCCTGCAGAATAGAACGTGCAGATCAGCTCCTAATCTCCAGAGTTTACAGTCCAGCAGACAGAACTGAGACCAGCTCCTCCGCGTTCATGTCCGTGGGCGTCTTTGTGAACAGTGATTGCTTCAGAGTGATTGTGTTTCCCCTCTGGTTTTATTTTCCGTGCTCCGAGCACTCGTCACGCACGGCCGCCATTTCCCCCCTCGGCGCTTCAGTCCGTCTTTCGATTTGATTCATTTTTCAGCAATTTTCGGTCTGTGTACAGCGCTATCTGCCACCATGCTTGGCTAAACCGCCCGGGCACTTTCCCACTCCGGTCAACAGCCTGTTTCCTCTGGAGAGGCGAAGGAAGAAACACAAATCAGAATAAGAGGCTTAGAGCTCGTGGGAATTGTGGTTTGGCTCAGTGAGAGTCGGGAACTGATTTCTTGACGTGTTTTTAGCCTCTAGGGGAAGAGCCTCTGGGCTTCGTGCTTCACACTCGCTGTCGTCGCTCTGGGCTCGACAAGCCACTCGTACTTCCTGATTTCTGTCAGACTGTTTCGTATGCCATGGAGTGTTTAGAGTACAGTTTGTTGGTTTTGGATGTGCTGCCTGACTGAGACTGATCACACCTACAGTGAAAATGCTTCCAGTTGTCTTTTTTCTGTCATTTCTATTCATATACCAGTGGGTGGCGATATGTAATGTCTTGTAAGCTATCAAATCTTTAATTTAGTACTGGGTGAGTAATTGAACTGTTCATTCAGTCTGATTTGTTCAAAAACACTGATTCATTCTGGGCAGAAAAAAACTTTTATGGGTGAGTCATTGAATCATTCATTCAATCCATTTAATTTAAAAACGCAGATTCATTCAGGAACGCCACTAGTGTTGCTCAGATATGATAGTTGTGTATGTATATATATATATATATATATATGTATATATATGTATATGTGCTGAACACAAGAGGATATTTTAAAGAATGTGGGTAACCAAAAAGTAGCTGGTCCACATTGACTTTGATAGTTGGAAAACAAATTACTATGGAAGTCACTGGGGACCAGCAACTGTTTGGTTACCCACGTTCTTCAAAATAACATTTATGCTCAACAGAAGAAAGAAACTCATTCAGGTATAAAAAACAACTTGAGAGTAAATGAATTAATTTTAATGTTAATTAAACGGCAACACACAAGAACTTTAGTACAGTTGCTTTAATAAGAATCAATGTACTGTATAATTGATCTATTTAGTATTTTATTTTTATATTTGTTATTTAAATTTCTTGAATGCAACTTCTAAATACACCTACTGTACCTGAAAAATAAAGCAAAGTTTGTTTTATTTGTATATTATGTGTATTTGTAATGTGTACCTTTGTTCTAATTCTTGAATAACAAAGATAAAATAATGTACTTTTTGAAGATTTTTTATCTTTGCCCACTTTGGCCTAAATATCTGCCACTCTTTTTTTTATTTTAGCTATATTTTGTGACCTTGCAAGGCTTTGTTTTTAAAATAGAGAAATTGGGTTGGCTTTAATGCTCAGACAACTTGCAAATTAGTAAAACCAACATGGCAAAGAATCGTGATAAAATCGTCAATCGTGAAATTCCTGAAATAAAACATGATGTATATATAGGTACATCTCAATAAATTAGAATGCCGTGGAAAAGTTAATTTATTTCAGTAATTCAACTCAAATTGTGAAACTCGTGTATTAAATAAATTCAATGCACACAGACTGAAGTAGTTTAAGTCTTTGGTTCTTTTAATTGTGATGATTTTGGATCACATTTAACAAAAACCCACCAATCTCAACAAATTAGAATATGGTGACATGCCAATCAGCTAATCAACTCAAAACACCTGCAAAGGTTTCCTGAGCCTTCAAAATGGTCTCTCAGTTTGGTTCACTAGGCTACACAATCATGGGGAAGACTGCTGATCTGACAGTTGTCCAAAAGACAATCATTGACACCCTTCACAAGGAGGGTAAGCCACAAACATTCATTGCCAAAGAAGCTGGCTGTTCACAGAGTGCTGTATCCAAGCATGTTAACAGAAAATTGAGTGGAAGGAAAAAGTGTGGAAGAAAAAAATGCACAACCAACCGAGAGAACCGCAGCCGTATGAGGATTGTCAAGCAAAATCGATTAAAGAATTTGAGTGAACTTCACAAGGAATGGACTATTTAATACACGAGTTTCACAATTTGAGTTGAATTACTGAAATAAATGAACTTTTCCACGACATTCTAATTTATTGAGATGCACCTTTATATATTTTTTTCATTTTAATTTTAAAGTTTTTTTAATTGTGTTTTTTTTTTTCTCTCTAAAATGTATACAGTTTTTAGTTTACATTTATTTAGTTTGTTATTTTTGTGTTTCGGCTTACTAACTACAGACTAAATGAAAATGAGAAATATAGCCTTGGCTGGTTGAAATATTAAGTTAAACAAGTTGGTATTTTGAAAATTTGTATTTAAAGGGGTCATATGACGTTGCTAAGAAAATTATGTTGTGTATTTGGTATAATACAATGTGTTTATGCGGTTTAAGTTTAAAAAAAACACACATTATTGTTTCTCCTCTATGCCCCGCCTTTCTGAAATGCGTCGATTTTTAC
>NW_015549649.1:242942-246976 GCF_001515605.1 Sinocyclocheilus anshuiensis
ATTGGCCGAATACCTCAAGCGTGTGACGGAAATGTTACGCCCCTTACCATACTGTGATGCCCTGTGTCCCGGCGCGACGAGACAAAAACAATAAAACCCATTATAAACGAGGCATTTGTTGCATCCAGTTGGGACATAATTACTGATTATAATGACTTATACTGTGTTTTTATGCGTTGCGTATCGTGCTGCGTAAACATAAAACCATGTCTGGAGCAAACGAAATAGTTTCGCTTTCACAACGAAACACACAGGCGGGCTTGAGTGAGCAGCGGCGGGCGGATTCGACGAAGGAGCGTCCGGAGGGCTTGCAGCAACCACATGTGACGACCCCGGGCTGGACTCCGCTTCGTCCACGGTGAAAGCCGATCCGGCGATCCACAGCGCGAAGTTGATGTATTTCCTCAGCGACCAGCATGGATCAGCTCCAGGCATGACGAAGTGGATATCGTCCTCTTTTGGAAGGCCAAACAAAGTAGTTTCGCTTTCACAACGAAACACACAGCGCCTTCACGACATGGCGACAACAATACTACAGCGAGAATAAAAGTTAAGCCGCCTTTCTTTGCGTGAACATTTGGGCGACGTTATGCAAATCTTCCCACATCGTGGCGTAGACATGTGGGGGCGTGTTAGAACGAGCCGTTTTAGGTAGGTGTGGCTGACTCTTAACTTTTATAAAGAATATCTCTCTTTAAAGTAATTTTTAGGGCTTTTTCTTTGTAATTTACTAACAATCTCTCATTGAAAATTTGTTTCCTATACAGCAACTTTTTTTTTTATTTATTTATTTTTTTTGGCTGTACATTCCTGTAGGTTATATTTGATACAGCAGTAGGTGGCGATGTATTGTGAGTTATCAAATCTTTCACTAAACAAATTTGTTAATTAATTCAGACCAGGTCAGTCATTGAATCATTCGTTCAGGTCCGAAAGATGTCTTTGATTCATTGAGTCATTGAATAATTCATTCTAACAGTTTCGGTCAAAAATGCCAATTAGTGTTGATCGGGTACGCGCAATGGTTTTGTAGAGTTAATTTTTAGTCTTGACCGATAAATATTGCATAACTTACCTGAGGTAACAATCTTTTAGCTACCTGAACTGAGGTAAGTTTGTTATAGCAAGCACTATTTTTTATAAGCTTTTACTGTCTAAATCGATGATTTCGTGCGAGGTAATGCATTTTAGCAATTTTTACTGTACATTGCAATAAGTTTAAATGAGCAGTTATTTTTGTTACACCACAAAACCGTGCCAAAATAACACTTATTGTTTAAATTTCCTGATGAATTTGATAATCTGTAAACTTAAAATTTTGTTTCATTAAAACAAAAATACATTCTTGACATTTATTTATTTCACATTTCTTCAATAACCTTTTCCCACACTGTTTAAGTAAAAATGCGAATCGGTGGAAGAAAGCTTGAATGAGCTTGTAGTTTTCTAGCACACCACAAAACCATGCCAAAAACCACATTTAACGGTCAATATTAATTTAGATTTGTGTCGATAATGCTCTTTTCTTAAGCTCATTTTTAGGCTTGACTGATAAACACCGGATAACTTACCTGAGGTAATTATAAAGCAGCAATAAGTTGTTTAAAAGCTCCTTTACTGTGGTTTAAACTGACTGGGTGTTTAGATGATACATATCTGTACGTTTTACTGTACATTTCAACAAAATTGCTGGTATTCATAAGTGTTTTCTCATGCTGTTGTTGTAGTAGTAATGATGAATCAGCGGGACCGAGTGTGCGGCACGCTCATGTTTGACGCAATTTCTGTCACGGCACAAAACCGCGCCAAAACACTGTTTGAATGTCCTAATGAGTTTGACTTTTTTAACGTTAAACACTCTTTTTAAAAATTTGTATTTAAAATGACACTAAACTATCAAAATGCTGTTGTTTGTTTGTTTATTTATTTTCAACCCATTTCTCCATTAGAGGATCATTTAATGAGCAGTGTATGATTTGCAACACAGTGTACACAAAACCTCTTGCCTTTGTAGAGATGCTTCAGTGCATGTTCATCTTTCTGGCTATTTCTGTGTGGGTAGTTGAGAGGCGGCTCTTTGCTAGCACAAGCTAATTGGTTCAGGTCACGTGTCCTGTGGGCTCGTCCTCTCCTGACCCCGCGGATCAGACGTCAGGTTAGTCCAGAGCTGTGTTCCCCACGCTATTAACGCCGTTCCCGCTGCGGCGGAGACGATAGAGCACCTCAGGAGGGCGCAGAGAGCGTGCGCGCCGCTTCATGTGAAGAAAAGGCCACAGTGTAGATAACACACCGTGTCCTCATGGACTCCCGCGCACTCACACTCTATTCAGTCTGTGTTGCCAACTAATTTTCACGTACAGTTGCTAAAGGCAGGTTGATTTGTTGCTTAAAGCTGCTAAATGACGTTGTGACATCATTGGATGATGATGTCATTACATAACCATGACGCAAAACTGCATCATGGTGTAGAATATATATTGTAATTACTCAAATCTCAGCAAAGAATATAATTTAAAATGTTAATTTAGATATGTTTGTAAAAAAAATATAAACATTTTAATATATTATTTGGAAAAGTAATATAAACTAGGGTTGCAAAAAGGTGGAAAATTTCCAGTACATTTCGGAAATATTCCGGATATTTTGGAAACTTTCCAGGATTTTTTGGAATATTCCAGGGATTTTTGGAAAGTTTACGGAAATTTTCCACCCCTTTGCAACCCTAAAATAAACACATTTTTATTACATACAACATTGTTCAAAAATGTGTAACTTTTCAATAATTTAATTACATTTTATGTATTTTCTAAATAAAACTACACATTAACAAATTATAATTTTAAGCAGTGTATTGGCAGCAAGTTAAATGCCACACTCTTAGAAAAGTCCATAAAAATATAGGGCACAGTCTACTGTTCATTTTCTGTATAATTTTTTTCACCAGCATATTTTAAATTACATATTGTATTTTCATGGATAGATCGATAGATTAGATAGATAGATAGATAGATAGATAGATAGATAGATAGATAGATAGACAGATATTTCTGATAAGTGTACCTAACTGATTAACAATAGCTGTTTCCATCCAAAGATTCAAATTTAACTTGTGCGCAAAACTGCAATATCACATAAAACTTGCGAATAAAGCACCGTTTCCATCCAACGAGTCAAAGAGAACAAAATCGTCACTTCCTGATAAACTGGCACTAAATATCACTAAGAAAAGTAGGAGAACCCACTAAATATAATAATTTTAATATATGGTAAATTATTTGCACCTCAGAGTGAGCAGACAAAACAGAATAAACGCTGTCATCGCTTTCGCGATGTAAATGCAGTTGTATAAGACAATTATACAGAAATACTTTGACAGACCTTGCTCAGGCATTTCAGAATGACCAAAACGAGATTGGTCCATGGGTTACTCAAGTTATCCCGTCCCATCTAAGTCTATGCGCATTTTTTGTTATCGGATAAAAAGTTTAGCCTACTCAGTTGTGCACAAGTTGTTTTTTTTTATGCGCATTCTTTTAATTTATGCACATCTTGGCGTTTCCATCCAGCATTATATTTTTTTATGCAATATTCCAAAATGCGCTTAAAAATAGGTGGATAGAAACATAGCTAATTAGGAACAAACTAACATCTACGGTGTATCATAAATGAACAATTATTATGGAACATGTGCAACTAGCAACTTGATTCACATGTGATGTGTGTGCTGCCAGGCACCTCTCTCCAATTCTCTACCAGCTGATGTGCTGCTTGGCTGGCTAGCTGTTCAGTCGTTTCTTCTTTTTGTGTGGTTAAGAGGAAAAATGCATGCCTTTTTTAATAATTTGAGTCACTTTTCAAAAGTTGCTAAAAGTTGCCAAATACATTTTAAAAAGAGCTAAATTTGTCGCAAGGTGCTTTTTGAGAAAAAAAAAAAGTTGCTATGGTAGGCTAGTCTGAAAAGTTGCCAAATCTAGCAAAAAAAATAAATTAATTAATTAATTAAAAAAAAAAAAAAACCCCTAATTTAACAACTC
>NW_015549649.1:247156-263720 GCF_001515605.1 Sinocyclocheilus anshuiensis
TATATATATATATATATATGTATATGTATGTATATATATATATATGTATATATATGTGTGTGTGTGTGTAAATATTTTCAAAATATATACTGTATGTGTGTGTATTTATATAGACATAATAAACAAACAGTACACACACATGTATTATGTGAACAAAAACTTTTATTTTGGATGCGATTAATCGCGATTAATAGTTTGACAGCACTAAAAAATAGCTATATTCTAAAAAAAAAAAAAGAAGTTGCTAGGGTAGTCTGAAAAGTTGTTAAATCTAGCAACAAAATTGCTAAATTGGCAACACTATAGTATCTTACCATATTATTTTAATGTGTTATCTTAATTATGAACACACTGGTTTGTAGTGCAAACAGTTTTACCATTTACTGCACTTTGTTATTCTTCTCAAACATTTTGAGTTGTTGTTATTCTTCTGGTTATTTCCCTACAGCGGCTAATGAACCGGAAGTCTCACCCATAGGCTTACTTCCGCGTTGAAGAAAAATGTGGATAGAATTTATGAATTTATTAATAGTTTTATGAATTTTAATTTAGTAACATAGTAGTACATCGTTAAATGAAAAATGTAATTTGAGTTAACGTTTTTATTTTATTTCAAGTAATACAAATATTTTTATAATGGTTTTAGTTAGTGCTGGGAGATATAGCTAAAAAAATGTATCAACGATATAATGTTTCATATTGTTCGGTATCGATAATTATTGGCATTTTTATAACCTTTTTTAAAACAAAGAGCAATAGAATTTTTTTTTTTTATTTAACCACTGTGTTTTTAAATTAGCCCACTTTATTGAGACAAGCAACAACTATTTTTTGTTTTAACAGTCAAACACACAATAAAAATTAAACATATCTCATTTCTAATGTTTTATATGCAGATTAAATAGGTTTTAAGGAAACTTTTTTCTTGTCTCCCGAAGCCTCAGGAGGGCGCAATGAGCAAAATAATGCAGCGCATTTAAATTGTCAGCGCAAGGAAATGTCTATTAAAGAAACATGCATTACGTTTACATTAACTCATTTAAATCAAATATAATTTCGTAAATTGCATAAACAATTATGAACAAAACAGCATCATGTATTTATGCATTGCTTAATCCAAAGAGCCGAAGCGCCATTCACTCAAATTGCATTTAAAAACATTTGAGACACAGTGAAAAAGGAATAAACCTCCACAAATTCGCGACGTGTTTTCTAAAAGTTTAAACTGTTTTAACTTTGCATGGCTACATCTCTTGCATGAGTCGCGAGTGCAGCAGTCATATTTGTCCGTCTAAAAATGCGCTGAATATGCGTTCTGTGTGAATGGCTTGGTTTCGGTTTTAACCAAATCAAGATCTTCTACGCATTGAGCTACTATATTTCTATAATATTTTGAATGCATAACGCAGCAACTGCGCGTCTCGTGGGCTAGACTAACAAAACATTAAAATGCAACAACGTCACTTACATCACCGCATCTCGTGCTCCACTGATGACGCTCCCTGATGCACTCCTAACATTTGATTGTACTATTTTTGCATTCAAATGCAAATGTTTATTATAAATTCGACTAATATTCTTTTTTTTTATTCACAATCTCCTCATCACAGGCAGGCACAGCACTCATGTTTGTGTGTGCTGTCTGCGTCAATCAGAGCACGTGCCTATATCGTGCGCTATATCGAACATTTTTTATATCGTCATCGAAGAAGGTGTACCGTCGATAAATATCGATACCGTTTTATCGCCTAGTTTTAGTTTTAGTTAACTCTATAACCCTGATTTAGGTTTCCTCGATTTATATATTTCTTTTTAACATTTTTTTATATGTCTATACAATTCATTTTAATGTAAGTTTTAGTTGCTTTAGTACATCAAGTTAAACGAAAATAAGAAATTTAGCCTTGGCAACTAATTGAAATAAAGTAAGTTTATGTATTTTATTTCAGGTAACGTTTATATTATTTAAAAAAAGAATAAAATGAGCTTAGATATAATAACTCTGATTTAAGTTTCTAGCTAGCGATTTGAACAAACTCTAATCACTCAGTACACCCTAGCAACCGCATAGCAACATGTTCCTTACATTTAAAAATAAACAAATGAAAGAAACAATAGATGTAGTTAAGAATGTAAGAGATTTTGTTTGATTTCTTTATATCCACTCATCTAAAAGGATGTAAAACCCTTAAAAAAAACAGCACAGATGCTGTGTGTTTCGCTTTGTAATGATTTAGTGTGTAGGTGTGAGTGTGTTGTGTTTGTTGCGGTGACTCCTCTGGTGTAGCCGGTCAGTTCTGGTTTGGGGTTAATCTGGTTTTGTTCTTAAATGTCAGCCTCTGACCTTTTTGAGCTAATTTTTCCCCCTGCGTCGACCTGAATACAGCACTCGCTTCAATATTTCCCTCAAGCGGGATTGATATTTCCCAGATAAACCGCAGCACTTGGGCCCTATCTTGCCTTATTTGAAATTTCTTTCTTTCGTTGGAGAAGATGAAATGGTCAATGCAGTGGCAGAAACGCTCAAACTTTCATGTTAATTCACTTTTAAATATTCTTTATGCAACAAACTTCTCTGTGGTGGATAGATGGAGCCTGACAGATCTTCTGAGTGATTTTCCAGTGTGTTTCTAATATTGATTGTCTGTGTTGACGCAGTGCTGTTTAAATGATTGACACAGAGCGAATCCTCAGAGGTACTAGTTAGTGCGGACGGATGAAGCGCTAGTTAAAAGCAGCAGTGGAGGTGTTGTAGATCTGGACTGACACATTGGCTTTGATTGGATTTCTCTGCTGAGCTGCTCTCATTGAAATATACGACAGACTGAACGGCTCCAGATCACGCATTTAAAACCTCGGAGAGCTGAGAATTACGTTCAGATATGCAGATCAGCAGGATGTTAACGTGCATTGACTGGGTTTTTGTCTGTAAAGTGCTATAATACACTGAGCGAATTGTAGATTGACATTCAGGCAGGTCAGTGTATGTATCAGACATTTTCAATGGTTTGGTTTCACTGCTTCAACTAATTTTATATATATTTTTTTAATCATTCATGTATGTTTTACTAGGCTAGTAGTTACGTTTGGCAGGCAAAATGCACAGTATGATGACATATTTAATCTGCATGTATTATTTTCAATATTTTTATTTTTAAAAATGCATTTGTAATTGCTTATTTTCATTTATTTTTAATAAATTTTTTATTTTTTTATTTGTAATCACTTTTTTATTTCTAATCTAATCTAGTCTTTTTGTGATATATTTGTAATATTTATTAGTTACATAAATACTGATTTTTGTTTTAATGTAAATGACTTTTTATGCATTTATTTAATTACTCTAATTAAAAAAAAAATCGATCTAGATCTATTTATCTATCTATCATTCTATCATTCTATCTGTCGTTCTATCTATCTGTCGTTCTATCGTTCTATCTATCTGCCTGTCTGTCTGTCTGTCTGTCGTTCTATCTATCGTTCTATCTATCTGTCGTTCTATCGTTCTATCTGCCTGTCTGTCTGTCTGTCGTTCTATCTATCGTTCCGTCTATCTGTCGTTCTATCGTTCTATCTGTCTGCCTGTCTGTCGTTCTATCTATCGTTCCGTCTATCTGTCGTTCTATCGTTCTATCTGTCTGCCTGTCTGTCGTTCTATCTATCGTTCCGTCTATCTGTCGTTCTATCGTTCTATCTGTTGTCTGTCTGTCTGTCTATCATCTATCGTTCTATCTATCTATCTATTGTTCTATCGTTCTATCTATTGTTCTATCGTTCTATCTATTGTTCTGTCATTCTATTGTTCTATCGTTCTATCTATTGTTCTGTCATTCTATTGTTCTATCGTTCTATCTGTTGGTAAAAGTACTTTTTTGCTTTAACTCTTCTTTATTTTATTAAAAGCTCCAAAACTGTGTTTTGTGGCACTTTCGTACTTTTTGTGTATTTATGTAAATGATACATGACTTAATACGTAAATCATTTGCCCCCAAACACTCCAATTTGATTATACATCAAAAAGAGCAGCTGATTTATTTGTCCAACATTCTCCAGAAGTCATTCAGGTTAGTAAATGATGACAGCAGCTTTATTTTGAGTGAATTGTCCCTTCAGATGAGGGCTGGCGGCCATCAGGGGGCAGTGTTTGCTTTGACTGACTGACAGCCTGTGAGAATCCAGAGCTCATGACAATCAGCAGGAACCTCAGCGAGCTCGTTATTTATGACTTTAATGAAGCAGGGCTTATTTTTTTGAAAATGTTAATGCCAGAGCGAGGGGAAGACGCATGATTCAGGGCTAAAACTGCGCAGCACGGTGATATTTCTGGCTGAGGTAAGAAGTGAAGAGAGGGTGAAGTGAGGTCTGAAAGAAAAAAGGAGTGAATGAGACTCCAAAATCATGATTCAAGGGAGTTTAAGAGAGGATATAAAGTGAGCTTGTGCATATCGCATTTTTTTTATTCCGCATTTTTTTTGCATGCACCATACACTTGTTGTGGGTGTTGTTAAGGTGCGATTGGTAAGGTGCAACATTGCTTCACTATATCCCTAAACAATCTAGTCGTCTTACTATCTACCATGCAAAGAGAAGATCCCCATGCATGATGCTAGCGAACGCCTCTCCTCTGTTCAAAATGTGCTCAACCATCTATCAGAGAGCTTCAGGAACAAACAAACAAGCATTCCCTCACGCTGCAATGCAATTATTTACGCATTTTTCAGCTGTTCATCTGAAACTCTGAATAATGATGCACAGGATGGTCCCTCACCTCCTCCATGCACTTGAAGACATTCCCGCACTGTACTGATGCTTTGGACACAGTTCGCATGTTTAATGCACGTAAACGCATGCACATTTTCTGTTCTGCGTCCTTTTCCCTCTCAGACTTTCTCCAGGGCTCTAGAGGTTGTGAGACGTGACTGAAGATCCTCCAAAGCATCTCTTTAATCTGGCATCAAGTGCAACATCACCCAAGACAATATCTGGATTTTTGCGCTATGTTGCGCATTGTTTGACTTCTCTACCACGCAAAGAGAAGATCCTCATGCATGATGATAGTAGACGTCCCTCCATTCAAAATGCGTTCAACCATCAATCAGAGTGCATTGCATTCACTGCAGGAACAAACATGCATTTCCTCACATTCCAACGTAATTATTAATGCATTTTTCAGTTGTTCCTCTGACTCTCTGAATAATGATGCACAAGATGGTCCCACACCTCCTCTATGCACTTGAAGATGTCCCCATACCGTACTGATGCCTTGGACGCAGTTCGCATGCTTAATGCGCTCAGACACATGCACGTTTTCTGTTGTGTCTTTTTTGCTCTCAGATTTCTCCAGGGCTCTAGGGGTTGTTCGACGTGACTGAAGATTCTCTCCAAAGCACCTCCTTAATCTGACACCAGCGCAGCATCGCAAAGGGCAAAAAGTTGCGACGTCGCTTGACTATAACCACAAACAACAGTTTTCTTATCAACCATGCCAAGAGAAGATCACCATGCATGATGATAGCAAATGTCCCTTCATTCCAAATCCGTTCAACCATCAATCAGGACGCTTTGGTTTAGTGCAGGAACAAAGGCGCATTCCCTCGTGATGCGACGCAGTTATTAACGCATTTTTCAGCTGTTCGTCTGACACTCAGAGTAATGATGCGCAAGATGGTCCCACATGTCCTCTGTTTACTTGAAGACATCCCTGTAGTAATGCTTTTAAAGGGGTCATATGATGTGATTTCAAGTTTTCCTTTCTCTTTGGAGTGTTACAAGCTGTTAGTGCATAACTTTAACGCAATTCAATGCATGTTTAATGCGACACATGAATATTTTTAGTTCTGTGTCTTTTCCTTGCTCTCAGATTTCTCCAGGGCTCTAGGGGTTGTTCGACACGACTGAAGATCCTCCAAAGCACTTCTTTAATCTGACACCAGTGCAGCATCGCAAAGGGCAAAAAGTTGCGACGTTGCTTGACTATAACCACAAACAACAGTTTTCTTATCAACCATGCGAAGAGACGATCCCCATGTATGATGATAGCAAACATCCCTTCATACCATCAATCAGGACGCTTTGGTTTAGTGCAGGAACAAACGCGCATTCCCTCGTGATGCGACGCCGTTATTAACGCATTTTTCAGCTCTTCGTCTGACACTCAAAATGATGCGCAAGATGGTCCCACACGTCCTCTGTTTACGTACTGACGCCTTTAACGCAAGTTCGATGCATGTTTAATGCGACACATGCATTTTTCTGTTCTGTGTTTGTTCCTCGCTCTCAGACGTTCTCCAGGGCTCTCTAAGGGTTGTGCGACGTGACTGAAGATCCTCCAAAGCATCTACATCGCAGAGAACAAAGCAATGCGAGGAACTGAGGAACGCAGGCGTATGTAGGGCTGTCAGAGGCGTACGCGTGAAGAGGGAGTTCAGTGTGAGCTGATGCCAGTCAGAGAGATGTAAAGCAGACTTTGCCTACCATAGACATACTATGAGAAAAAAATCATGGGCGTTCTTCACAGAAAGCTCTGTAATATTTGACTGAAGGCTATTGAACATGGGAGAATGTCTTGTTCTTTGCAGCATTTTAGACGAAAGAACCTTCAAAAACTGTATTTTGCCAGTCACTAAATGGTGTTTTGGAGATTAAAAAGCGCTTGATGTTGCATGCACAGGTTCTTCAGATCACTATTTTGGTGTTTGAGTTCAAAGTCAACGTGAATTTTGATGCCAAAAAGTGACGCATTTTCTTGTGAAATTGCAAATTTAAACAGATGGAGACAGCATCTTGAAGAAGGTGTGGATTTCTGATGCTCTTTCCTTGTCTCTCTGAGATGCCATTCAACGCCTCTCAGATGCCACGTTTCCATCCCGTCGACGTCAGATAATTATTCATAACACAAGAGGGATGCGTTCACTTTTATTGAAGTTGAGGAAGTGCAGACTGGGTCGCATGAAGACGCTTGGGCTCTTTTGATGAGGGGACACAGTGTAATAACTGCTTCTCTTTGCAGAACGGCATGCTGGGACAGCACAATAGTTTTGTGTGAAAGGACTGCAGCTGCGTTTCCTTCACGGCCAAAGGCCTCGGGCCCCGGCGTCTGCGAAATTGCTGCAGTGGGCTCTTTATTGTGATGTACGCGCAGGGGACGCTCTATTATTTACAATCAATATACAATTATCCTGCCCTCCAACCCAATGTCTTATTTATGTCTTATGATTTAAAAAAAAAAGGCAGTGTGGTACGAGCTGACGGTGGATGTGTGAGAATGAGTGTGTTTGAAGAGATTTGGACTAACGTTTACGTTACGGCAGGTTCACAACTGTTTTTTTTTTGTCAGCTAAATCTTTATGACTGAAATTATTCACTTTTGATATTTTTGACTATTTTGGCTGTTTTGTTTACCTTTTTAAATGAATTTATTGAATTTATTGATAATTATGTAAAACTAAATATAAAATAAAAATGATATATTTTAAAAAAGCTATATATTTATTAATCTATTAACTGTATATTTATTTATTTATTAGTATTAAATATGTATTTATTTATTAATTAATTAGGCCTTAGTATTATAATTAAGTTATTATAATAAGTTATGTATGTCTGTAACTGTATATAATATTTTGAGAAAGTTCCCAACTTTTGTCCACTAAATCTGACAAGAAATTACTTTTAATATACTAAAATTTTTGTAAATGTAATAAATATTATGTATACATAATTAAAAATATGAAATGATGTAAGTGTATTTTACAAGTTAATCAAAATATTAATAAAATATTATATGAATATAAAATTATATATAATTTTTGTAATATTTTAAATGTAATTTATGTAAATTATGTTTGAATAATAAGTTGAAATAAATGAAATCAAATTTCAATATGTTTGTATTTTTAATGTTTTAAGTTTTTTTTTACAAATTATGCGAGTGTATTTCTCCACAAATCCACAAATAAATATTAATAACTATATTTATTTTCATCAACAATAATTTAAATGCTTATTTGGCATAGTTTTTAAAAATCTAAATATGTATGAATTCTAAATTATTTATAATATAATTTATATAACATATTATTATATAATACTTTTTATAATAATATAATTTAAATTTTTGTAGTCAAGAAGAGAAGTATTTATTTACCTGCATATAATAAAATACTGTATTAAAAATATATATATATAAAAATAACTTTTTTTTAAGTGATAATGCAAATGCATCTCTTTCATTTGATTGAAATGGACAGTTGGAATTGATTCATGGAAATGAATCAAACTCACAATGTAACTTTCCTTTAAATTTCTGTCACTTTTCATTTTTATGTGATTTTAAATGATTATGTATAGTTTATCAAATCTAAATATCCATGACATCTAAAGATATATATATGTAGAATGTCTAAAGTGGACTATCAAAATAAAGTGTTACCATAATAATTTATAATAATATATTATAGTCTTATATAATAATTGTACTATTTAATTGGTCATTTTATTAATATTACTAAAAATAATTATTTAAAAAATATAATTATATTTGTATTATTTGTTTAAAATAACTTTTGATTATTTTTTTACGTTTTTCTTTTTAATTATTAAATTTTTCCCCCATATATGAGCTGCATCGCTATCATTAATCTCACAAACCTGTTCAGATCCATCTTGAAGCTCCAGTATCAGTGTTGCCAAGTCCGCAGTTTTCACGCGGAATTGGGCTACTTTAAAACTGTTGCCGCAGGTTGTTTTTCATGTCCGTTTTTTTTTAACCGTCAGCCATATCACCCTGTAGCCCAAGACTGGTTGCCCACTGAAGCTAAGCAGGGCTGAGCCTGGTCAGTACCTGGATGGGAGACCTCCTGGGAAAACTAGGTTGCTGCTGGAAGAGGTGTTAGTGAGGCCAGCAGGGGGTGCTCACCCTGTGGTCTGTGTGGGTCCTAACGCCCCAGTATAGTGACGGGGATACTATACTGTCAACAAGCACCGTCTTTCGGATGAGACGTTAAATGGAGGTCCTGACTCTCTGTGGTCATTAAAAATGGTTGTCTTTCGAAAAGAGTAGAGGTGTGACCTCGGCATCCTGGCCAAATTTGCCCATTGGCCTCTGACCATCATGGCCTCCTAACAATCCCCATATCTGCTGATTGGCTTCATCACTCTGTCTCCTCTCCACCGATAAGCTGGTGTGTGGTGGGCGTTCTGGAGCACTATGGCTGCCGTCGCATCATCCAGGTGGATGCTGCACACTGGTGGTGGATGAGGAGATACCCCCTGACAATGTGAAGCACTTTGAGTGCCTAGAAAAGCGCTATATAAATGTAATGAATTATTATGTCCACGGGTTGAAACGACCCCAATAATGTGAAATTTATCCCCTGAAATGTGAATTTTACCAGGGGAACCCTACCAAAAAACATGTGTTTTACCCCCCTCGAAACGCGATTGGGCTAGTTTTGGGGTAGTTTTGAGTAGTAACTGGGTGGGTTTTGTTGTGTAAACCTGGCAACCCTGTCCAGTATCCTCTGCGTTACAGAACTGCGTGACCCGAGGCTGTCGATCGGCACCGGTATGAGTTCACAAACATTCACAAAAAGTGACTGCGGTCCATCAGGTGTCATGTGGGTCGTGTTCGTTTCTCTCGCTTGACTCCCGTATGCTCCAAGGTCAGCAGGAAAAATAATGAGTGTGCGGAGGGACAGGAAGTGCGCGCTATCCGATAGCATCATTAGCCACGAGCTCAATGTCTGGAGACCTTGAGGGTCAAACCCGAGTTCATCTGCCATCGGGCTAAAAACAGACTGGGTGCTGGTCTGCTATCGACCGGAGGCCGCGGGGATGCTGAGGTTTAACGGGGATGTGCCGGTGTCTGCTCGTCAACCGTTAAATCGCCTGTCAGTTTGGATCGAGAGTGAGAACGATGACGGTTTCTCTCTCAAAGCCATTGTAATGTTAAACGAGGAAAGAAAGGCAGACGGACAGATTAGGAGCGAAAGCAGAGAGAAGAGCGTTTCAATAAGTGCTGTAATGAAAGCGCTCGCGTCAGGGCATTTATTCACATTTAGACCGTATCTAGACATGTTTTACACAGAATGAACAAAAGAGCAATCATATCGAGTCATTTATGTGCACTTATATAACAATACCCAGTCATGAACGGAAATATTTATCTGCATATATTAAAATATATATTAAAAATGATTGATTATGCACATGAATCACTTCAGCAGTGAACCGATTCATGTATCGGTTGGAACTGATGCAAGTGCATCGACTTTCCATTAAATTTCCATTTTCTTTCCAGTTATTTGTGATTTCACTGAACAAAGATTTTTAAAAATCATTCAAATTCAGATCAGTTTGCCAATGAATCATTCAGAGCAATTTGGGAACTGATTCCAATACTTGCTTTAAAAGGTTTCACTCGCTAAATTGGTTGAACACTTTATGAAAACTTGATAGATGATACAAACAAATCATTAATCAGAATGAATTAATTAAACGGTTTGAAACGATTTATGGAGATGAATCAAACTTACTAAGAATCTATCGCTAAAATTACATAAGGCCGAAAAAACAGAATTTGAGTCATTTGTGTTAATCAAATTATCAAATAAATTGTTTTTTTCTCATTTCTATTTAGTTTGCTAACAAATCAATTAGACTGATTTGAAGTGATTCAAATCATTCGAAAGAATCAATTCAAAAGACCCGATTCTGATCAAATTTAGAATTGAGTATTAGAACTAGAAAACGGTATTTTGAATTGATTCATTGAAATGGACAGTTAAATTGATTAATGGAATTGAAAGAATTTAGCTTTATTTTAATTTAAATTTCCATCACCTTTCCAGTTATTTGTGATTTTACCAAATAGGATAAAAAAAAATTAAAATTCAGATAAATTTGCCAATGAACCATTCGACCAATTTTGTAACCAATTCAAGTAATTAATTTAAAAGAATCACCTTGGCAGGTTTCAGAATTTATAATAGAATTATTGAAAGAGACCGTTTGAACTGAATCAAATTTACTAAGAATTTATTGCTGAAATTACGATTTTACTGAATAGAAATTTGTTTCAAATAGATTCATTCAAGTGGATAGTTGAAACTGATTCATGGAAATTCATCAACTAAGAATTCACTGCTGAAATTATGACAGAATATTTTCACTCACCAATCCAACTGAATATTTCATGAAAAAATAGTCATGATACAAAAGAATCGTTAATCAGAAATCCATCGTTAAACAGACACTTTGAACTGATTAATGGAAATGAATCAAGCGAACTAACAGTGTGTTCACACCAGACGCAAATGTAATTATTCGAGCGAGTAGATTACATACAAAGTCAACGCAAAGACGCGAATAGAGGCGAATTCGCGCCGGACGACGCGAAATGCTCGACGCGTTTGCCGCGAATGCACGATATTCGCCTCAATCGCGTCTTTCGCGCAAGTTCAAAAATTTCAACTCGAGTGGAAAATTCGCATGATGCGTTCTCGCGCAAGCCAGTCAGCGAAGAGTTTCTTGACACGTCCAGTTGAATCAGACAATAGAAGAGAGCATTATTGTAGCCGTCTGTTATTATATAGGTCTGGAGCATAGAAAACAATTAAAATCAGCTCTGTTTTTATTCACACGAGTCACGAAAAACATCCCGCGAGTAATCTAGAGCGAGTGACGCGATGCGCATATTCGCTTCGCGTCTGGTGTGAACACACCATAAGAATATGTTACTGAAATTGCAATAGACCATTAAGTTTCCATGACATTTTTAGTTTTTTTTGTTTACTGAAAAATATATTTTTAAGGTCTTTTAAATTCAATTGGCTAATGAATCATTCAGACCAATTCAAAAGAGCTCCAAAGATTTGGCTGATTGAATTTTGTAATGAAAATGACCTCATGATTCAAATGAATCGCCAATTAGAATATTGAATTGGTCTATTCACAGTTTGAACTGATTCATGGAAATGAATCAAACCAAGAATCTAAAGTTACGACGGGCCGATAGCTTCGTGACCTTTCCAGTCATTTGTGATTTTTCACTCACTCACTGATCCAATCCTGAAGAATTGTCATGAAACAAAAGAATCGTTAATCAGAAACTCAAACAGATTCATTTGAACCAACAGTTTGAACTGATTCATGGAATCTTTCTCAGAATCAGTTGCTAAAATTAAGTTTCATGAGTCATTTGTGATCATTGAATAACGTTTCGCTAATGAATCTTTCAGACCGATTTGGGAACCAATTCAAGTCATTCATTCAAAAAATATTCACTCGCTAATCCAATTAAATATTTTAGGATATTAACACTAAAACAAAAAAAAACTGTATTTTCACTACAGTACATAACGAAAAAAAATTTTTCCCCAAGTGTTTCACGACCGTGTGAACCCTGGTTAAACTCTTTTTCGTGTCCAGACCACACAAAAGATCATTTGAGTTGTCTTAAGCATTAGCATTAGCCAGATAATGTGAGGTTTCCTGAACTCAGAGATGGAAACGGCAGCGATTCATCAAACGAAGCCTGGATGAATCAACGGAGCTCATCCAGATCAGACAATGAAGGTCTTCAGTCCATTAGCTTAGATTAGCAGGAACGCCACCAGTTCAAACAAAAGGGAAAATCTACGTCGCGCTCGGCTGAATCTTTCAAATTGGCTGCGATACAAAGACATTTTTCTGCTAAACTCCGGCGAAAGCGGTTTAGAACATGAGTAATTGTCTTTCCATCGAGTCAGCAGAAAACAGATGAACTCTGGGAAGGTACAACAGGGACTTGAAGAGATTTACAAGGAGGGAGTTCATGAAGAACCTGCCTTCTGAAGATTAGCGAGTGAGTAAAACCCAGCCGGAGGGGCTCTAAACCCGGTCTGATGGTTTTACGGAGGTTCTGACCAGACTGGAAGACTAGCTTAATCATCTAAACCAGCCAAAACAAGCAAATAGTTCATCATCAAAAATGAAATCAGTTTTGTTTCTTCTCAAATTCTGTTTGAACTTTTCTGGATTCCATTTTAATAAATGAAATTTTAGTAATCAAAAAGCATAAACTTATGCAATTTAACAGGTATTTATTAAAGTTGAACCAAAATTTTAAGAGCCCTGTGAAATTATTACTTTTTTTCTGGATTCTGTCTGTTTTTTCCATTTTAATGTTTAAATAAAATTTTAGTTAATCAAAAATAATTGTATTAATTGAAATAATGAAGCTTACAATTTAACAACATTTTAACAAAAATCAAATTTTTAGGGCCCTATGAAATCATTTTATTTATTTACTAATTTAATTCTGTTTTATTTTTCCAGAATTTCATATTTTCAAATTTGAAAAATCTATTTTAATGGTTAAATTAAATTTTGGTAATCACAAATCATGCGTAATTAATTGAAATCATCAATTTATTAAAAGTAAAAAAATAAAAAAATAAATTTTTAGAGCCCTATGAAATGTAATTATTTTTTCCCAAATTCCTTTTTTTTTTTTTTTTGGATTGTGTTTTTCTCCAGTTTAATTTTTGTAGATTCCATTTTTATTTTTTATTTCAATTTTAGTTCATCAGAAAGCATTTAATTAATTGAAATCATGAAGTTTACAATTTATCAAAAAAAGTTTAACAAATTAGATTTTTTTCTAGGTTTCTATGAAACCACCTACTTCTTTATTTCCCAAATTCTGTTTCCCAAATTCAGTGATTTCAGTTTTACTTTATCTGGATTCCATTTTAATAGTTATATTTTAGTAATCAGAAAGCATGTCAAATTAATTGAGATCATTGAACTTATACAATTTAACAACAATTTATTAAAAGATCAACTAAAAATACATTTTAGAACCGGAAAATTTCCCCAAATTCTGTTTTCTTTCTCCCAAATCCCATGTTTTCAGTTTTATTTTTTTTTGGATTCCATTAGTAGCCAAAAATCATGTCTAATCAATCAAATACATAAAACGGCAACTATTTATTTAGTTTGTTGTTATTTATTTATTTATTGTTACAATTAAAGGGCCCTATGAAATTTTTGTTTTCAGAAATTCTGTGTTGTGCTGATTTTTCTGGATTTGATTTAATACAAATTTATCACCAAATTATAAATAATTGCGATTATTCCTTAAAAACTAAAGGTTTATTAATTAAATTTGTATTATTATTATTGCTTTCAGAATGCATTGATTATACAATATAATATTAAACAGAACTTTTATTTTGGTTGTCTTTTTGTGGTTGCATATTCACAGAAACTATATTGTGAGCAAACCACCGTAGTAAAGTTGAAAATGAAGGTTTCAGCTGAATTGTCTGTTTTTCTTCACATCATACACGGGAAAGCACCTCAGATATCAATCCTACTGTATCTGCTTCCAGAATCGATGCTGAAACACAGACGCGTCCAGTGACCTGTGCTTTTCCGCGTGTCCCGTGTTCGGTTTGCAGTCCGTCGATGAGGACACCGTGAAATAATCCATAGCATCTGGAGCTCTTCTCTTTCTCCTCTTATGAGCAGCAAATCGATGTCAGCGGCACGAGTTCCTGCCGGCAGGCCTGAGACGCAGCGAGGGGCGAGAGAGACACCGGCGCTGTAATTCATGGCCTATTGTATTTGCCCGAGCAGCTCCCAGAATGCTTTTGTGCTGGCTGGGCGGGAATCCTTCCAGCACGTTAAGTCAATGTTTGAGCTCTGAACCAAGACTGAAGGCTCAATATTATGGGCGAGATTCATGATTTGCTGGCCATGCATCAGGTGAAATTACAAGCTTGTTAGAGACCCATAAATCTCCAGCGGACCCAGATCAAATCAAACACAACCTCCACCGGATTCCACTAGCTTTACTTACACTCATGGGATACAACAAGCTGATGTTTCGAAGAATGTTCAAGCACAAAAATGTTTCCATGTAGCAGTGACTGATTGCTACAATTTTAACAAACAACATGATCAAAATTTTCCATATGTAAATGTCGTATTGTTGTCATGAAAATAAATTTAAAGGAACAGTTCATCCCAAAATAATAATTTTTGTCCTCATTTACTCACCTTCATGCTTTTTCAAACCTGTATGAGTTTCTTTTTTTTCGGTTGAACACAAAGAAGATATTTTGAAGAATGCGGGGAATCAAACAGCTGACGGTACCCATTGACTTCTATAGTATAGTCAATGGGTACCGTCAGCTTTTTGATTTAATTTTGGGTGAATGATCCCTTTAACCCATTTTCATTGTGTTTTCGGCGAAATTGTAATGCACAAATTATATTTTAAAATGCAAACGTTGCTGTTTTTTTTTTGTCTTGTTTTGGATGTTGTTGTTGTTTTTTTTTAAGAATGGTCAAGCACAAAAATGTTTCCATGTCATAGATATTAAATCTTATTTGCATATATTTAAATGTGTTGCATGACGACACTAATTTTGCAGCACAAATGACATTTCAAATTGTAAACGTTGTGCAAATGTTGCACGGTTTGGTTTAGTTCTCGCATATCACATGATTGCGAAGTGATAAATTTGAATATGAGGAAGTAGGATTGAAAAATCGACCTTTATTAATATTATTATTATTATTTTACTATGATTTTAAAGGTAACAAACACTCCGCAAAAGTTGTATTGTGGTCAAATTGAAAGCGTTTTCACTGTGTCTTTAATGGAAATTTAATGCGCAAATTAAGATTTTAAAGATGTAAACATAGTTTGGTGTTTATCTTGTTTTGGATGGATTTTTTAAGAATGTTCTTGCACAAAAATGTTTCTATGTCATAGTTATTAAATCTCATTTGCATGTGATGTGGTAAAGTTGTATATGCGGAAGTACGATTGCGAAATCAACTTTTTTTTTTTTTTTTGTATGATTAAACAAATCGTTCCATAAATGTTGTATTTTGATCAGAAATGTAACGCATTTTCATTGTTTTCTCTAAATATTTAACACTGTGCATATATTCTATATATAACTTGCATATATTCAGTTTCTTTTTTCTGTTGATCACAAAAGATGTTTTGACGAATTTGGGTAAAAAGACAGTTGACGGTAGCCATTGTCTTCCATAGTATTTATTTTTCATACTATGGAAGTCAATGGCTACCGTCAACTGCTTGATTTAATTTTGGGTGAACTATCCCTTTAAAGTATTTTCATTGTGTTTTCAATTAAATTTTAATGCACAAATTGCATTTTATAATGCGAATATTGTGTAGGCTAAACGTTGCGGTTTGGTTTAAATCTTGTTTTGGATGGAAATTTAAAGCACAAAATGTTCCCATGTCATACTACATCTTATCATAGTATATATATTTGTTGCGTGAAGACACTAATTTTGCCGTACAAATTACTTTTAAAATTCTAAACGTTTTACAAACGTTGCAGTTTTTGTTTTTGGTTCTTGGATGTCACATGACACTTGCATATATTCAGATTTTTGTGGCAGTTTTTGTGCATTCTTTTTTTGTTAGATTTTTAAAATAACTTTTTAAAAAATGTTTCACAAATGTTGTAGTGTGGCCTGGTTGCGTTTTGATCATAAATACGTTTTTTTTTTTTTTTTTTTTTTTTTTCAAATT
>NW_015549649.1:263871-277296 GCF_001515605.1 Sinocyclocheilus anshuiensis
TTTTTTTTTTTTTTTTTTTTTTTCAAAGCATTTCCATTTTGTTTTTGGACACAATGAAATTTTAATGCTCAATTTTACAAATGTAAATGTTGCAGTTGGGTTTTGTGTTGGTTATGGCAGTGAAAATGTTTTGTTAATGATTTGAAGTTCCTATCAGGTAGGTATTTTCACAATGTTTTCAAAAGATGTTGTTTTGCTTGATTTTATTAATTAAACCTCTGTCTTTTCTTCACACAAAGCTATCATGTGACTTCAGAAGACTTCTTGCTCTTTTGGGTGAACTGTCGCTTTAAGACTGAACATCTGCTCTGGCCTGAAGCTAAGTTTTACAAGCCTATACTCCACGCTTATAGTTTTTAATTATTAAAAAAACACAGCCATAAACACTTTTGACTGCTGCTCAACAAATTGTTAGTTTCCAAAGAAAATAAACCCCGCCTGAATGCATGAATACACTTACAGTTTTATTTAAGGATTACATAAATAGAGATGCCAGTAATATATTACTCCACAATCAATATATATGTATTTTTATATACAGTATAGTTTGTGTTTATGTAATTTTCATAATAAGCAAGTTTCAAATGTATTGTTTATTTTTCTTATTTCACCCCAAAATGTGGGGTGAATATACTGTATATATATATATATATATATATATATATATATATTAATAGTAATGTAATTCAAGGACTTTTTATCCAAATTATTTATCCATTATTCTCAGTAGTTTGCACTAATGCAAATAAATCTGTAAAAAGCAATGATTTGCATCATATAAAATTATTTTTTAATAAAAATTTAAATATATGATATATACAATTTTGACAGGTTTTTGTGAGATTCGCACTCATTTCAAAGCTTTTGTTTTTAGTCTATAGAAAACAACTGGCTCTTCGCCACGGTGGCACCATGAGATTCCCCAGAAATCCATCTATGAAATCACGTCTGAGTGATATGAAAGTTAATTTCTCAGCGTCGTAGCTGCATAATAAGTCGAATAATAAGCCGGAGCCGTCGGCAGTGACAGTGAAGCCATTACAGTGATGTATCCATATATAGTTCACGCGTGTCGAGGCTGTTTACGCACCACAGATGTGATTAAACTCCAGTGAAATGTAGCGCCAGAAATTTCGTTCAAACGTAAGCTGCAGGAGCCTGGCGCAAAGAAATATAGACGTGTGAGCCTTTGAACGACACTTTCAGGAACTGTTTAGCAAAGTGCGGCCTAGTAAAGCATTTATGACTTCAGCTTGTGACTATCTGTGTTTTTTGTCAGTTTAATGATAATAAATGCCACGTTATGATTGATCAGGCTGTTTATGCGTGTTTATCCGTGTGGGAAGCTGTGATACAGACATCAGGAGCTGGGAAGTTGGGAGAGAAAGCCAATATGCCAGCGCTCTGGCATTTGACATTGGGTAACTTCATCTGGCTTAAAGGGCAGCGGGCAGGAAGATGCTCGCTAACGCCCAAACAATTACAGCTAACTGGATAAAGCAGCAGCTTCCTCGTTCCTGCTGATGCTTTTATTGGTGTCATCAGCAAATTAAGAGGCATCATTGAGGGTCACGATGCAAGGTCGTCACAGAAACAGAGAGGATTATGGGAAATGGATGCATAGGTCTTACATGTAGACTTTATGTAGCACTGTAAACCAAAGTTATATGGCCAAATGTCAGGTGCTTTTTTTGTGTACCTCATTAGCATATTAATAATTTAATATGTGAAACCCTTGGACTTGCTCAAGGAGAAACATCACTTCTTTTTTTTTAAGGAATAATTTATTTTGCATAGTTTAGTTAAGATCTAATTTGGTCAAATTCTGCAAAAAAAAATGTGAATATGTATTATGTATGTATGAAAAAACCAACTGGTCAAATTATCCAAAAAAGGAAATATATTCAACTTAAAAATTCAAATATTTATTTAATATATTGAAATAAATATATGAAATAGTTATTTAACTAAAAATGTAAATGACTTCAAAAGGGGGGATATTCACATTTTCATAAATGATTTTTTTATTAAAAAAACAAAAATATGATTTAATTTGAATAATTTCATATAATTTCTTTGAAATGTAGTTATGCAAAACATGTGAAAACATAAGTCACATTTAAAACAAATAATTTTAAATTATATTTATCTGCAGTGAAATTATGCAAAAATGTGGCAATCTTTCACACGTATTTATTTTATAAATGTATTTTACATCTTATATAACAAGTAAAACTATGAAAAAAAAAAGAAAATATTAAAAATTTTAATAGCAATTTAAATAATTTTTAACTGAAGTCGTATTTTTAACAATGTTAAAAAAAATGAATATATTTTTACATTTTTTGTGTAATTTGACTTCAGATAAATTGTTTAAAATGAAAAACAAAAACATTTTAAATATTTTAGTAACTTTAAATGATTAAAAATTATGAAAAATTAAGCAAAAATGTCAAAATATATATATTTTTTTTTTGTAATTTTCAATAATTTAACGGAAGTGAAATTATGCAAAAAAATTCAAATGTATTCAGCATTTTTAATATCATTAGAAATCATTTTAACCAGTTTAACACTGTTAAACATGAAATATATTTTCATTTTTGCATAATTTGACTACATATAATATAGTTTAAAATGAATGTATTTTATGTTTTACATTTACAAAATATATTTTAAATTTGTAATAATTTAAAATAATTTATTTGAAGTAAAAATGCGCAAAAAAAGTCACAATTGTCATGTTAAAAAATTATGCAAAAATTGTCAAGAATGTATGTCTGCATGAATGTAGTGTGATTTGTGTAAATTACTATAATTCAGCGCTTTCTTTTAGCGTTAAAACAGTCCAATGCGGTTAAATAAAAAAATACTACCTGAAGAGTTAAGCTTAAATCGAATTTAGCGAGAGTTCATTTAACATTCATGTTCCCGCCGTGACCTCGTGCTCTTTGTGAACCGCTCCAGTCGTTTAACATCCAGCAGCTTCGGCTGACATCTGTGATCACTGAGGAAATGAAAGCGCACACGTCGTCCAGCATGCTGTGATTAGGCCGCGACAATCCGCACCTGCTTCATTGACAGCATAATGGAATAATAACTGTGCAGGTGCTAATCTATCGGGAGGGTCGAAGGCTATCAGCAGCGGCACGGCTGAGGCTCTTCATTGACCGTACGACGACAGAATGCCCTCTAATCCCTGCGCTGAATGTCTCGCTATTGTGGACATGCCGTACGAGTCGTTCGGCCATCATTGCGGAGATTAGATCGCTTGTCAAACTCAAGAGGGTGAATTAAACGTTTTCTCAGCGGAGTCGACTCACCTTTGAGAGGGAGCTGCTGCCGTGTCTGTAGCAGAATAATCAATGCTTGTTGACGTAGCATGAGATAGCAGGTTACGAAAATGGCTAGTTTGCTAAATTACAGGAGTGTTTCCTTCAGAAATACTATCAGTTCGCAAACAGAAAAACAGTATAATGGCTAGTTTGTTAGTTTACAAGTGCGTTTCCTTTAGAAATACTGCCGGTTCGCATACAGAAACACAAGCTAATTGTTAAAGTCGTTAGTTTGTAAGTCAGTTTCCTTTAGAAATGCTGTTGGTTACCGTACAGAAATATTAACTAATGGCTAAAATGGTTAGTTTGCTAGTTTACAAGAGTTTTTCCTTTAGAAATACTGTCAGAATGCGGAAACATAGGCTAATGGTTAAAATGACTACTTTGCTAGTTTACAAGTTAGTGTCCTTTAGAAATATATCTGTTAGCATGTAGAAATATGGGTTAATGGTTAGTTTGCTAGTTTAGATCAGTTTCCTTTAGAAATACTGTCGTTAGCATACGCTAACAGTTAAAATGGCTAGTTTACAGTCAGTTTCCTTTAGAAATACTGCCGCTTAGTATACAGAAACACAAGCTAACGGTTAAAAAGTGGCTTGTTTGCTTGTTTACATGTTTTCTTTAGAATTACTGATGGTTAGTATACAGAAACATAGGCTAATGGCTAAAATAGCTAGTTTACAAAGCAATTTCTTTTACAAAAACTTTTGTTAGCACACAGAAACACAGGGTAACTGTTAAAATGCTAGTTTGCTAGTTTAAAAGTGTGTTTCCTTTAGAAATACTATTGTTAGCGCACATAAACATATGCTAAGAGGTAAAATTGCCAGTTTTCTAGTTTACAAGTCAACTAACGGTTAAAAAGTGTCTCGATTGCTTGTTTACATGTTTTCTTTACAATTACTGTCAGTTAGCATACAGAAACATATGCTAACGGCTAAAATAGCAAGTTTGTGAATTACATTTTGGGGTGTAAACACACTATAATGGATGATAATGAAAACGCATGTCTGTTTCTTTTAGAAACTCTGTCTGTTAGCATACAGAAACATAAGCTAACAAGTGACATGGCAAGTTACAAGGTGAACGTTCGCTATAATGGGAAAATAATAAAAACACTTTTTTTTAGAAACTCTGTTAGCATACAGAAACATACAACCGATAACCTTTTAAATACGTAGGATGTGTTTGTGTATATGCTAATTTATAAGGCAAATGAGCAGTTATAGTATTTTGATGTAGCAAAAACATTTCTGCCCTATCTGTATATAGCAGAAATCATAAGAGTAGTATGTTAGTATGCTAATACGTACTTAACTATACATATTCAGAGTTTGAGAGTGCCTGAGCAAACTTTTATATTAGCATTTCGTTTCATATTTTAGCTTGCGCTCACATTCGAGGCTTTCCGTTGACCTCCTCGTCATTTTGTGTCTGCTTCTAATATTCCTCCTCTTTAAGCTTTGTCTCTTTGACATGTAATAAATTAGTGCGCGTCTTAGATCTGCGCTTTTGGGTGACTCGTGCGCGCTACGCCCGGGCGAGTATTGGCTTCCTGACCCTGGATTATCTTCTGGTTATTATTGGCATGACTCTCGCTCTGTCTCTCCTTCCATAATCACACCTCGAGACTCCTCCACCTGAACGCTAGCAAGAAAACCTTATTAACATCTTCTTACAGTCAATTAACCTGTCACATGTGACTTAACCGCCTTTACCCACAATGCAGTGCTGCGGTCTAATAATAAACCGCTAACTCCTGAGCAGAAGTTGCTGTTAAAACTGTTAAGACACTTGGGTGAATCTTGTGAAATGTTTTTTGACGCTCCTCATCCACTTACTACTACTCTCCAATTTCTTGTGCTAGTTTCTTTGCTACATCTCCTCCACGTTGTTTTTAGAGATGCTAGCTGCATGACTGGCAGATGGAAGGAGGTGAATGTGACTGGATGAGCTCTACAAACCTCCAATAGTGATGGGACTCTCTTCACTGGGATACCTGTGATATTGTCGTAAAAAAACAACGCGCTAATGCTAACAGACCTTCTGTGATTGATGTGACTAATTCTGTGAATAAGTGCAGAAAAAATCTAGAACAGTTTTTAAAAACAAAATCTAAAATAAATTTATATAAAATTCAATTGTTTTCATTTTAAACCTATTTTCAACCAAAATAAAACGTTTTATAAATGTTGTGATTTTTTTTTACAGGACATCGTTATTTTATAACAGCCATGATACGTTTGTGGAATGATTTATTTACGTTACTCTTCTGGGAGACAAAAAAAGATTAAACCAGTCTAAGGTGGCTTGCTGGCCTCTGCTGGTTTTAACTAGGTCTGGTTAGTATCTAAGCTGGTTTTTATCTGGCTTATTGGTGCATTGTGGTCATTTTGACAAAATGCAATGTTATGTTGTAGGACGGCATTGGAGATTGAGATATTTTTAAACAAATATTTTAATATTATGCTACTAAAATATATCATTGTGGAAATGTTGTAAAAATCTTAGAAAGTATGACTTTTTCGTTTCCCTGCTCAAAACATTTTAAACCAGTCTGAGGTGGTTTGCTGGCCTATGCTGGTTTAAGCTGGTCTAGCTTGTATCCAGGCTGGTTTATAGCTGGCCCATTAGTACATTGATATCATTTTGACAACCTAACTGCAACCAAAATGCAATGTTATGTTGCAGTACGGCATTGTAGAAACGTCCAAGAACATTTCTCGAAACCAAACTAAATTTACATTAAAAAAAAAATAAAAAATAAAATTATTTAAAAAAACATGTAGACAAACGTTTTAATATACAACCAAAATAAAATATTTCGGAAATGTTTTTTTGTTAACATATTTTTATTACTTAACATTTTGTTTAGATTTCCCAACTGGGAAAAAAATCAGTTTAAACCAAATTAAAGTTGCTTAAAATGCTTTGCTGGTTTACGCTGGTATTTATCTGGCTCATTTGCACATTGTGATGGTTTTGACAACCTAACCTCAACTAAACTGCGACATCTTCGGCAACTTTTCATGTGCTAATCACACAAATGATGACGTGAAACCAGTTGTTGAGGTAAGTCAGCGAGATCTTACAGTAGTGTCACTGCTGAGAACAAACGTAAACTTTCTTTTGTTTGGTTTGTCCTTAAGTTGGCTATTCTCGGTATTTCACTCTGCTGAAAGGGCTTTTATCTTCCTCCGATGAGCGCAGGCCCCCGACATCTCTCCATTGTGCCTGTCCTTGCCGATTTATTCCTGGAATTGATTGAGAGTGTTCAAAGAAGTAGTGCTCTTAAAAGCAAGTCCTTGTGTTTAGACGGCGTGGGCCGCTCAGTCACACTCCACAAACGGAAAACACTCCAGTTAATTCTGCCAATAACCGAGCCATCGCCTGGGCCTTGTGATGATACGGCGGTAAACACAAGCCAATCAATGGCCTCCATTCAGCCGGCTGCTGGTGGACCGCCACTTTTGAGTCATGTGACATAATCTGCAGACTCATTCTTCATCTTCTGAGCTGATTTGACTCTTTATTAGCAGCTGAAAACACATTTGCAATGGCTGTTAAGCTCCCAAACAGCTTATAAGTGCTATAAACGTAGTCCTTAAGTCTTCTGAAGTCGTATAAAAGGAACAGGCCAATATGTAAATTATTTTCTGATAATATTCCATTTTGAGCTAGTTTTTATAAGTGTTTAATAAACCAAATAAATGATTGGTGCTATTGGTCCAATATTGCAGAAATTGGATGCTATGTGGGCCTGAGCATTGCCACTTTTTAGTGCTTTGCTGTGGGGTCGAGGTGTTCAGATTGGCATTTAGCACATTGCTGCATGGTTGTGAAAGTGGTTTTTTTTTGTTTGTTTTTTTAGTATGTTGCACAGTCATTTGTAATGGTTTTAATGCATTGCTTTATGGTTAAGATGTTTAGAGAGATTTTTAGCACATTGTTGGTTTTAGCATGTTGCAGTGATTTGTAATGGGTTTGCTTAATGGTTGAACAGACTTTTAGCACATCCCTTATGAAAATTAAAAAAAATATATATATATAAAAGTTACTATAGTGAAACCATGGTCACCACACATTAACCATGGTTTTGCTACATTAAACATAGTTTACCCATCATATTTGTAGTAAAACTGTGGTTATACAAACGGTAATCAGTATACCAAAAAAAAAAAACATAGTTACTGCTATTTACTATAATAAAACCATGGTTAATTTTTTGTAAGGGATTTTTTAGCTTGATGCTAGCTTTGCTCTGAATGTTTTTAGCACATTGCTATGCGTTCAAGATGTTTAGATTGGATTTTAGTACATTGCTACATAGTTGCGAAGGTATTTTTTGTGTGTTTAAGCATGTTTTTAAGCATTTTAGCATGTTGAATAGTTGCGAAGGTATTTTTCGTGTTTTTGGCATGTTGATTGGACATTTTTAATAGATTTAGCGCATTGCTAGATTTTAGCATTATTTCTCTCTCATGGGATGAAGAGGGTTTAGTAATATCTTAGCATTGCTACATAGTTGCGAAGGTATTTTTAGAGGGTTTTTTAGCATGTTTTAGCATTTTAGCATGTTGAATAGTTGCGAAGGTATTTTGGTGTTTTTTTTTTTAGCATATTTTAGCATTCTACCATGTTGAATAGTTGCAAAGGTATTTTTGGTGTTTTGTTTTTTTACGTTTTAGTATTTTAGCATGTTAAATAGTTGTGAAGGTATTTTCAGTGTGTGTTTTTTAGCAATTTTTTTTAGCATTTTATCATGTTGAATAAAGGTATTTTAGTGTTTTTTTAGCATGTTTTAGCATTTTTACATGTTAAATAGTTGTGAAGGTGTTTTTTTTTATAGCATTTTAGCATGTTGAATAGTTGTGAAGGTATTTTGGTGTTTTTTTTTAGCATATTTTAGCATTCTACCATGTTGAATAGTTGCAAAGGTATTTTGGTGTTTTTTTTTTTTTTTTTTTTTTTCCTTTTTTTAATGTTGAATAAAGGTATTTTAGTGTTTTTTAGCATGTTTTAGCATTTTTACATGTTAAATAGTTGTGAAGGGGTTTTTGGTGTGTGTTTTTTAGCATATTGTAGCATGTTGAATAGTTGTGAAGGTGTTTTTGGTGGGTTTTTAGCATGTTTTAGCATTTTAGCATGTGGAATAGTTTCAAAGGTATTTTTGGTAGTTTTTTTAATGGTTTGCTGTGTTTTAGCATTGCTACGTAGTTGTGAAAGTATTTTGGTGTTTTTTTTTTTAGCATGTTGAATAGTTGTGATGGTATTTTTGGTGTTTTTTTAGCATGTTTTAGCATGTTGAATAGTTGCGAAGGTATTTTTGATTGTGTTTTTTTAGCATGTTGAATGGACATTTTAATGGTTTTAGCGAATGGCTGTATCTTAGGATGTTTCTAGGTTGTTCTGAATGTTTGTTAGCATTTTGCTACAAATTTAAAGTGATCGGACTGGCTTTTAGCACATTTCTGAATGGTTTTGAAGGTTTTTTAAGTGTTTTATAACATGTTGGTGGTCATTTTTAATAGTTTTAACTCATGTTTGGACAAATTTTTAGGGCAGTTCTATGCATTTTTGTTTTAGCGTATGGCTAAGTTTGGACTTACTTTTATTACATTGTTGCATGGCTGTGAATGTGTTTTTTGCACATTACTATGTGGTTGCTAGCATGTTTAGAATGGTCTTTAGCACGTTGTTGTACTATTGAGGTGTTTAAATAGTTTTGTAGCTCATGTTGGCGTGTTTGCTGTGTTTTTTAGCATATTATTAAGCATTGTGGTTGATTGCAAAGATTGCAGTTTGCCAACCTTTTGGTGAAAATTTGAAGAGTCATAAGAAAGGAGAAGCAGTGCATCTTCCCGCAGTAAACTCTAAAATCCAATTTAACATTTTTGTTTTATTGCAAGCTTAAATATGTATTCAAATGCATGCACTTTTTATTACATGTATAAGTAATCGTAAAAATTAAATAAAATATTAAAATATATATATTAAAAAAACAGATATTGGCATAATGTGTACTAGTGTGCATTCATTGAAAAAAAACAAAAAACAAAACATTAATTTGAATTAAAATAAAAATGTGCCGGTCAGTGATTCTTGGTTCAAAAGTTGGCAAGGTCTGCTCTCATTTAATATTCATAATTTATTGCTTTTTCACACTTAACATGATCCATCAAGCGTAACATCCATCCATTTAATAAATTAGGCAGAAAACGTATGAACTGGAGAGAAAAATATAAATATAATATAGCTGAATCCTGAGCAGGACAGAACCGTACTAACACGTTTCTCTGCTTCATTTTATAGTTTATTTAGCTTGAAATGACACATTGCTGTTTAAATACTCTCTGTCTGATAGTATGATTCAAGTTTTTCAGAAACGTATCGTAAAAATCGTCGTTTTGAGCCAAATCTGCGGTGGTTTCATGCAGTGACTCTGGCCTGTGATGTAAGACTAGTGTTGGGTACCGTTCACATTTTAACCGGTATGGTACCGGTATCGGTACCTGAATTTCGGTGCCAGTACCCAACGGTAAATTTTTTCGGTACTTTACTCTCTATGTAATTACAAAAACATTTATTTCAGTGAAAAAATAAGTCCAAAAGTCTCAATTTCAACATTTTGAGCAATCGGGCCCTACAAACTTTTTCTTTCTTTCTTTCTTTCTTTCTTCCCCCCCCAGAAATTCTTGTTTTAATTTTTCTGAAAATCAAATGAAGTCATTAAACGTTTATTTTAAATCAAATGAAAATTAAACCCTTTTATTTTTTGGCAAACAAACTGAGGTTTACTGTTGAAATTAATACATGGAAGAAAAATTGTGTGAATATTCCCTTAAAACATTTTTTAATAGGCTAATAATTTCTACAATTAAGTGATTAATCTGGTTGTAATATTTATTTTTATCAATAGTTTTCTCAAATGAAATGGTAAAATTCCCGCCGAAGTGACTCTCACAGCAGCTCTGGAGATTAAGTTTTTGTGTTCATGCCGTCATATAGTGAGACGCAGAGGCCGAAAATCACCGTGAGCGTCACGCGTGCTTCAGTATTTGTGTAGTAAACAAAACCGCGTTTCCGTCATTCATACATACAGAGGCAAGCGGAACATGCAGGATTCATATTTAAACCGTCTTTTTGCATTTTAATATTCACATACACTAGTTCATATCGCGATTCGAATTAAGTGTCAGTGGCTACTTTTGATTTATTCGTCTAAAATTGATGAATTCCGTGGCATTCCGCGCTATAGAGTAAATTACGTTTTTAAGAATGGACTTCGTGATCCCGTCCTCGTTTTCGCAGAAACCATATGGCCCTAGAAATGTAACCACACTTCACAACATTTCGGCTTGACGTGTGTGTTGTTTGAACGAGTTGCAGGGGTGACATCACGTCACAGGGTAGAGCTGCACGATTAATCGTTAAAAGATCGCGATCTCGATTCAGACAACCACACGATCTCATTTCTAAATGACAACGATTCTCCCGTGTCTATTAAACTTTTGACAAAGTCTTACCGGATCATTCAAACCTGCGTTCGCACTGTCGCTGACACAGAGAGCAGTTTCCATGTTTGGTTAAGAAACAGCTTCACAAACAGTCTTTTCAACTACACAGTATTATTTCTGTCGTACAGTCATTCATATTATCACAGAAATACTGGGATGAAAGTTTATAATTCAGATATAAACATTGATGTCTATGGTAGCGCGACCAAAATGGAGCAAATCCGCGTTTGAAAGTAACTGCCACATAACGTTTGTTGAATTATAATTATTATTATTATTTTTTCTGCAGTTTAGTGCTATCTGCTGTCAGAGCGTGAAAGTGCGCTTTCATCCAGAGCATCTCTCGCATGTTCCGCCATGTGCTTCTCGTCAATGCTTGTTTACATCAGAGTGCGCACGCCTCTTTCACGCAGCATACAGCGGTGTTGTGCATTTTGACCAGTTGATGGGAAAAGTATTCTTAAAATGCATTCAAAATTTGGAATAATTTGTAATAAATAATTATTCTTTCTCTCTCTGTAGCGTATGCACCCAGATGTGTTCTCAGGTACCAAAATTTGGCACCTATTGATTTAACGTGAATCGGTACTCGGTAGTACCGACGCAATTCGGTCGGTACCCTTAAAAGTACCGAGTTCGGTACCCAACCCTATGTAAGACGACACGCCGCTGGCTTTGAGGTTGCAGACGGGTTAAGCTGAACCTCTAGAGAGGCGCTTTTGCTGTGTCTCGAACCTGATGATGACGAGGCACTTCTGTCAGGTCGCGCTCACTGGATTTGTGTCAAAACTCTTCAAATTCACGGGCGGCTGATCAAAGTGGCTCCGGCACGCCGATGAGACTCTTCGCTGACTTTCATGTCCACGCCGGGGTCTTTTTTGTTTTGGCTTGTCATTTCACAATGTTGCTTTCAAAGAAAAATCATCATTATTTATCACAGGAACCTTTCTGATTTGTTTTGACTAGAGAATCATGACAGCACCGTGGCAATAATTTATTCGGTTTTTCAATCCGACTCGCGTGTCTGTGGCCCGTTGCGATTCGTTTGGTAATTCAGACAGAGCAACAATTACAGCGGATCTCAGATAAAGTTTGGCCCAACTCTTGAAATATGAAGCGCTTTGGAGTAGTTTTAGTATACACTCACAATACATGCCAGTTTTAGAAAGAAAAAGTAAATGAAGAGTTTAAGTCGACTACATTAGCCATCAAACTGAATGAAACTTTAGATGAAACATCAAGCTTTTGCTGTTTGTTGTTTTATTTTATTTCACTATCGTTTTTTAATTGTTTTTATTTTTATGCTTAATTTATTCATTATTTAAATTGTTTTAGATTTTTATTTATTGTTTATTATTATTATTATCTTTATTATTATTTTGTAATTTGTTTAATTTGTTCTTGGATTTTTCTTGGATTTTTGTATAGTCATTGTTCTGTTTTTAGATTTATTATTATTTTTTATTTTTTTATTTTAAAGATTTGTATGTAATAATGATTGTTTTATTTAATTAATATATAAATAAATACTTTATAAATTGTATATTTTATAAAGAAATAAGTAAATATTTATAAATATAATATAAATAAGTATTTTATAAGTATTTTATACATTTTAATGCATTAGTGGTGTTTGGACTGGCTTTTAGTGCATGGCTGCATGGTTGTAAAGGTGTTTTCTAGTGGTTTTTAGCATGTTCTTATGTGCTAAAGTGTTCTGATCGCTTTTATTGCATTGCTCTACATTAGCAAGGGTTTTCTGAGCAGTTGCTTCGTGGTTTTGAGGTGAAAAGCCACTGAGATGCGGCTGCAAATCCCCGGCCAATACATGCATTACAGAAATCACATCCTACAGACTCTACGTGAGGGCTGTAATGGGCTTAACGTGTGCAGCTAAATATTTTCTGTATTATCCTCATTACAGCCTGATCAGTCCTCCGTAGCAATCAACGCTTCACTGTTTCGTCCGCATATCGCTAGCGTGGAGCTCACAGGCTTTCAGACTCTCCAGAACACGCTGTTACACTGTGTTTATTTATCTGTGTTGTGCATTGTGCGACTTAAAAGAAAGAACATTATTGGAATGTGCGATAGAGCTGGAAAATATTAATATTTTTCTGCCTTAAGACTATATTTGATATGCATCTCAATTTTAATTACTTTTGTTGTTGTTGCTGTTGCATTCAAAGAACCATAATTTCAACCAAACCAAGATTCACAAGGTTTAGAGCAAGTAGTAAACTGCAGTCAAAATCTAAGTAAAAATATTATTTTAAAAGTATATTTATTAAAATATTAATTTTTTTTTTTTGCTAAAATGTTATTTGTAAACTTTGTTTATAAAAAAATATTATTTATATATTTTTATTTATAAATAGTTTTAAGCTATATAATGTTATGTTAATGTGATTTGTTTTTATTAATATAAATATTATTTTTAAACTTTATATTTATAAAAGTTGTATTTTATGTTTATAAAAAATATTTTCAAACATTATTTTAAACTTATTTTTTATAATTGTTTTTAAATTATAGGATCATTTAAAAATACTATTTATATATTTTTATTTATA
>NW_015549649.1:277306-281516 GCF_001515605.1 Sinocyclocheilus anshuiensis
ACGTTTATAAAAATATTATTTGTGATTTCTTTAAACTGTACTTTTTATATTATTTATTTTTAAATACTTGAAATATTTTTAACTTTATATTTATTAAAGAACTATTTATATATTTTATTTATAAAACTTTATAAAAAATTATATTATTTATTTTAAAATTATAAAAATATTATTTGTATAATTTATATTTATTTATAAAAATAGTATTATTTTTTAACTCCAGTAATTAATATAGATGATAAAAAATTTAAATAAATATTAAAAACCAGAAATTATTTACACAATTGATGAACTGAATCAGTTAAGTAAACCGACTCACTGATTCACTGAACCAGCTAACTGACTAACAGAATCAATTCACTGATTCACTTTGTTGATTTGCTGAATCACTAAATCGACTCATTGGTTCACTGAATTGACTCACTGATTCACTGTATCAATTCAACAACTTGCTGAACTTTTTTGGCCTTTTTTTTTTTTGCTGCTGATGCTTATTGAAACGTCTCTGTCTTGTTTTTGTTTGCAGTCTCCTGCTTCTTCTGTCATCTTTTTCCAGTGTCCTGTCCCAGAAAGGGCGAATTTCCTTGGATATCCGCTCACAGATTGTGGTTCAGTGCTTTTACTCACTGATATCACACCACATGATGAAAACAGGTGCTGCTGCTCTATAAATATGTGTGTTCTTGCAGGCAGAGGAGGAGGAGGAGTAGGAGGAGGATGAAGACGAGCAGCATTAGTCACTCTGTCAGCTGTAGATCCGTGGATAAAGAGCCAAACCCTGACCGAAATACTTCCGAACCACAGTCACTCACTCACTGATGCGGCGACCGGTCACATCAGGATAACGGGGTGAAAACCTGATTATTGCTTTATTTAAAAAAATTAAAGTATGTGTGTATATGTATGTGTGTGTGTTTATATACTGTATGTATATATACTGTATATATATATATATATATATATATATATATATATATATACAGTTTTTTAATGAGCATTTTTTTGTGCAATACAATAAAATTCTAAAGTCAGAAATAAGTTAAGCTAAACGTTCAGATAAAACTAGCATTCACCTAAAGGCCAGGAAGAACAGGAAGTCAGTAAAGTATTAGCGCTGACCAACTCCAGTCATTCTTATGAACTCAGCGGTCTGCTACAGTGAGCTTAAACTATCCCAAAAAGACTGTCAGTTTATTGTTTGCCTGCCGAAGTATCTCCAGAAGTCGGCCGAAGCAATAGGAAATCCCATCTCGTCAAAGGCGGCTCTGTTGCGCTTCAGTAATGCCTCCTGTGGTTTTTTGTTCTCGGCGGTTGTTCCTCCTCAGTTGTTACACCGCTGGAAGAAAAGCTGAGGCCGGCAAACATTTCCCCGGCTCATCGCCGCAAACAGGCTTCTGGAAACATCTAACACCCAATATCTGACTAAGCGCTTCTCCCATCTCTGTCTGTTGGCGGCTTTATTCACTTGCGAGCTCACATCCATCAGAGGACGGGAAGATTAAAGCCAGCGCTCATATTTCCGGCCCCGATCCCATTTCATGCCAAAGATAGAATTCCAAGTTCATTACCGATGTTTTCCATCTAGAAGTTTTTTGTTAACTGACAGTCTGAAAATCACTGTCAGTGTCAAATGCTGTCCGCAACCCGGATTATTTCCATATGAATCAGGATATTTAATTTGACAAAAAAAAAGTTGGACTTTTGTTCTGTCGGTAATTGATCACGTGGTGAAACGTGGGCGTTTTGTACAAGGATGGACGCGATAAAAGGGATTGGTGACATCAGCCGAAAAGCACAACATTTTTCATTTTGATTACATTTTGTGTTAAACAAAATAAAAAGGTCCATTTTGATTTCATGTTGACTTGAGTGTAGAAAAAGAGCAGCTACAGGAAGTGTTCAGTTCAGCAGATGTTTCGAATTCAAGTTGTTTTTTTTGTCTGTCTGACGAGCAATAAAAAATATGTCTGTCCGTCTGTCTAAATATAAGTATCTGTCTGTCTGAAAAAGAGTCTGTCTGTCTAAAAAAAGTATCTGTCTTGCCATCTGTTTGAAAAAAATATCTGTCTGACTGTCTGCCTCTGTCCAAAAAAAGTATATATCTGTCCATTTGCCTCTCAGTCCATCTGAAAAAAGTCTGTCTGAATAAGTATCTGTCTTTCAGTCTCTCTGTCTGTCTGAAAAAAGTATCTGTTTGTCCATCTGTCTGTCTATCTAAAAAAGTGTCTCTGTCTTTAAAAAAATTGTCTCTCTTTGTCTGAAAATTTTGTCTCTCTATCTATCTCTTTAAAGCAAAGTGTCTCTCTGAAAAAAAAAATATTTTTTTTATATTTATCTGTCTCTCCGTCTGTCTCTGTCTTTTTAAAAATAAGTATGTCTCTCCATCTGTCTAAAAAGTATCTCTCTCTGTCTCTCTGTCTGTCTGTCTGTCTGTCCGTCTGTCTGAAAAAAGTATCTGTCTCTGTCCAAAAAAAGTATATGTCTGTCCATTTGCCTCTCTGTCCATCTGAAAAAGTCTGTCTGTCTGAATAAGCACCTGTCTGTCTGTCTCTACGTCTGCATAAAAATAAGTATCTGTCTGTCCATCTGAAAAATGCATCTGTCCGAAAAACTGTCTTTAAGTCTCTCCTTCTGTCTAAAAAAAGTATCTGTCCCTTTATGTGTTTCTCCATCTGTCTGTCTCTCCATCTGTCTGAAAAAGTATCTATCTGTCTCTCTGTCTATATAAAAGTGTTTTTCTGTCTAAAAAAATTGTCTGTCTCTCCGTCTGTCTAAAAATAAGTCTGTCTGTCTGTCTGACCATCTGAAAAAAGTATCTGTCTGTCCATCTGTCTCTGTCTATCTAAAAAAGTGTCTCTCTGTCTAAAAAAGTATGTCTGTCTTTTCATCTGTCTAAAAATAAAAAATATGTCGATCTGGAAAAGTCTCTGTCTGAAAAAAACTGTCTCTGTCCATCTCTCCATCTGTCTGAAAAATGTATCTGTCTGTCTATCTCTGTCCAAAAAAGTATCTGTCTATTTGCCTCTCTGTCAATCTGAAAAATTATGTCTATCTGAATAAGTATCTGTCTGTCTGTCTCTCTGTCCATCTAAAAAAAAACTGTCTAAAGAATCTCTCTGAAAAAAAAGTGTCTGTTCATCTGAAAAACTGTAGAAAGTACCTGTTTGTGTTCAACTGTCTGAAAAAGTATCTGTCTGTCTCTGAAAGGTGTCTGTCTGTCTAAACAAGTATTTCTCTCTTTTTCTCTGTCTGACCATCTGAATAAGTATCTGTCTCCTTGTCTGTCAGTCTATCCATTTGTCTAAAAAAATGGGGGAAAAATTCATCTGTCTATCTGCAGAAACTATGTTTATCTGTCTGTCCATCTGGAAATCTGCCTGTCCGACCGTCTGAAAAATACCTGTCTGTCTGAAAAAGTATCTGTCTTGACAGTTGCAGTGCATCATGGGAGTGGCCTGTCACTTGAGTGACTCTGATTGGTGGATCTGTCTTCAGGATTGTGGGTAATGCTGTTCTTCACTAGGAAACTGAAAATTTCCTAATGAAAATGTTTATTTAAAAAAAAAAAAGAAAATAAAAAATTACAGAAACATGCATCACTGAACAACCTCATTATCATACAAATATGAAGCAAATATTTTGTTTCTTTATTAACTGATTGAAATAAACGAGCTCGTTCTCTAGAGAGTGTCTTTTGGCTTGTTATTACAGAGGTTTGTTCTTGTGCATGTGAAGCGGTAGTCCTCGCTTTTGTGATTATCTCTTCAGTGTGGAGAGGGAAGCGCAGGAACAGCACCATCTGTTTGGGTGTTGGGTGCTCAGGTACGCCACACCACCTGTCTGCGTCTCTCTCATCGCTGTCATCTCACAGCGGCCGCCGTCCACATCTCAAGCATCAGGGTGTTTGTAACAGAACATCGCTGAGCTGAGCGCTGACACATGTTAAAGAGACGCTCAGACAGACGCCAAAGGAACACGTGCTGTTAGTACACACTACACTGACACCTAGGAAAGGTTTGATTAGCCTGTCTGAAAAGAAGATCCGTCTGTCTCAAAACAGTGTGGGTCTATGTGCTTTTCTGTCTGAAAAAAGTATCTACCTGTCTGTCAGACTAAACATCTATCTCTCTGTCCGTCCATCCTTCTCTCTATCTATCTATCTATCTATCTATCTATCTATCTATCTATCTATCTATCTATCTATCTATCT
>NW_015549649.1:281580-292283 GCF_001515605.1 Sinocyclocheilus anshuiensis
TCTGTCTGTCTTTGTCTATATATCTGTCCATATGTCCGTCCTTCTCTCTGTCTGTCTATCTATCTATCTATCTGTCTGTCTGTCTGTCTGTCTGTCTTTGTCTATATATCTGTCCATATGTCCGTCCTTCTCTCTCTGTCTCTGTCTGTCTGTCTGTCCATATATCTGTCCATATGTCCGTCCTTCTCTATCTATCTGTCCGTCCGTCTGTCCGTCCTTCCTTCTCTATCTATCTTTGTCTATATATCTGTCCATATGTCCGTCCTTCTCTCTCTGTCTATCTATCTGTCTGTCTGTCTTTCTGTCTTTGTCTATATATCTGTCCATATGTATGTCCGTCCTTCTCTCTCTGTCTGCCTATCTCTTTATCTGTTCATCTATCTATCTGTCCGTCCGTCCGTGTATTTGTCCATCCGTTCGTCCGTGTATTTGTCCATCCGTTCATCAGTCCTTCTCTCTGTTTGTCTGCTCTGTCTATCCATCCATCTGTCTGTCTGTCTGCCTCTCTCTCTCTCTCTCTCTCTCTCTCTCTCTCTCTCTCTCTGTCTGTCTATTAGTAAATTAGATTCTGATGCTGGACTAATAATTACATTTGTATAAAGGAATGAAATGGCTCTTTGATGTCAACATTCTTGTGTAGTTAGGCATAGAATAGAATCTAATTCAAATGTCTTAAGTAAAACAAAAAACAACAAAGAAAACAGCAGAGGAATTCATTCCTGCAGCATGTTTTTGGCCCCACTTTTTTTTAATAATATTTTTTCCCCGAGCCCTTGTTAATTTCCAGGCCTGCCTCTTTCCAGTTAATTACTTCAAAGGCTCAATCGCGAGCGTGCTTTGATAGTCTGCAGTGCGGCGAGGGCGTTCCACAACCGCTGCGCCATATTTCATCATAAAGGGTCACTTTATCAAACATCTCCAGCCGTTTTGGAGGCCTACCAAATGTGCAATTAACAGCGGATGTGGGGAGGAGGGTGGCTGCATCGCTGATAACGTCTGCGGCGGCCAGATGTACTGCGATGACTTTGCTAGCTGATTGCAGCATGGAGTGATTTTAATGACTCAGGTGTGGAAGGAGGAGAGCAGAGAGCCTGCGCTCCTGCTGTCTCCCGCTATTGATTTTGTCTGGAAGACTTTAGACGGGAAGCGTTTGTGTCTAGGGATGAGGACTGAACCGGTGATGGCTTTGTTTGTCGTGATGTTTGCTAATGCGGGATAGCGTGTTTAAAATGCGGAGCGCCATTGAGATGGAGCTGAATGGTGGGTTATTGATTTGAGTTCACTTAAGGATATAAATGCAACGTTTGAATCATTCTTTATGCAAGAACGTAGGTGTGACCTCATTTCACCTGTTCATTTCCATTGAACGTACTTGATGTGTTACTAAGGCATCACCAAACCTTCAATACTTAATTTCTTCTTCTTAAAATAATTTAATCAAATATTATAATTAATTATTTATAATTGTGATTTTTACTTGCTGTGTGCTTGTTACTCTAGTTGTTTATTTATATTAATTAATATTAAAATAATTAAAACAAATTATTTATAAATTATTATATAAATGATTAGTAAATAAATGGTTATTGTTAATAATAATAACAATAATAATAATAAAACAATTTATTTTAGCAGTTGTAATTAAAATATTAAAATAATTTATTTCGATTTTTATCAAATTTATCAAATTTATTAACTTCTCATTAATAATAATAACAATTAAAGCTATTATTATTACATAAGCAAGTAATTTTATTTATATAATTTTAGCATTATTATATTGTTGTTGTGATTAATAATAATAATAATAATAAGTAAATTATTTGTTATTTTAATGGTTTTATTATTTTTTAGAATTAAATAATCAAATAATGATTTATTAATTTCTGTCATTTATTAAATTGTTGTTGTTGGTAACGTAATACAAATAACAATTATTTATTGTCAGTTTTAATTTATGAAATTATTATTATTGCAACAACAACAAAATCAATGATTTATGCAATTTATTGACTTTCTATATGTAAATTAATATTAATATTTAAATATGTAATTGTCACAATCTTTGAAAAATGGTTCATAATTTTTATTTAAATACATTTGTTTTGTATTATTGTGGTGCTGTTGATTTCACATTGATCAGTTTGTTTCCTGCTCAAATAAAGTGGAAAATGCTGCATCAAAATGACACCGATACCCACCGCTGCTAGCCATTATCGCTACCTAGCATCCGCCGTCAGCCCGCGTCAAACCACAGAATGAGCAAACCCTTTCCTAATTAGCCAGGAAGGATCTGGCACCTGGAAACTCTCTTGTCTTGTATCTTCAGTCTCTCTGTGTTGATGGATAAAAGCGAGGCGAATCAAACCACTAGGCCACTAGTTTCGTGTCGTAATGACGGAACAGAAGTAGCCTCCTCTCTCTCGACGCCTCGGCTAGATGGAAATGAAAGCGACGGGTGTGAATATCAACACCCACCCGGTGGCTCGATTTCACACTGACACACAGGAGACGGTCTAAATTTATACTCTCGGTCTCCTCGCGGCGCTAGTATTAGCCGCTAATGCTCTGAGGGACTCTCCAGACCGTCACGCCCACCGCCTTCCTGTCACGCTGCTTATTGTTTATATTTACACGTTTCTCTTCTCTAGCACCTGCACTAAAACAGTCCTGTCATCTCGCCTCGCTCACACTATTATATATATCATGTGAGAAGTAAAAAAGGTAAAAATCCATGTAGTCGGCTGTTTGGTTTAATAAAGAATTCAAAGCGACAATAACGGCGATTGCTATTTGTTGCACATGCTTTCCTTTTAAGCTAACAAACAGATTTGGTCAGTTGCGTTTTGCTTGGTGGGCGATAAAACTCCTGCCGCGTGTTATTTTCTTCTCTATCCTTTTTATTACTCAAATCATTAAAAATAATTAGGTTTTGTTACTGATTGACATGATTAATTAAATGTATTATTAGTAGTAGTAGTAGTAGTACATGATAAAATGTACAATAATTATTTATTGATTTATGTAATTTATATAATTTAATAAGAAAACAATCAACATTACTAGTAAAACTCATAACAGTAAAATTTTTTTATTATTATTAATGCATTTTTTTTTACTATTGTTGTTGTTTATTATTATTTTAAATAACGTATTTATATAATTAATAAATAATGTTACTAATAAAATGTAAGTTATTAAATAAAATAGAAATGAATTGTTGATTTTTATTATTAAAATAACCTATTACAATTTATATAATTTAATTTATAAAATAAATTAGTGGTGGTAGTATTAATAATAAAGTTAAATAGTATAAAATAATTATATAATGTAATTGATAAATATTATTTTAAATAAGAGTAATAAATAATTTATTGTTATAAATGTAATTTTGTTATTATTATAAATAATGTAAAATATTCAAATATTTGTAATTCAATTTTAGTCATAATTAAATGTATGTTGTTATTTTTAATATAATTAATAAAATAGTAATTATTTATTATTATTATTATTGTTGTTGTTTGTTGTGTGTTCACACCAAAAGCGAAGCAAATGTTTGCATTGCGTTACTCGCTCTGGATTACTCGTCGGGTGTTTTTCGTGTCATTTGTGCGAATAAAAACAAAAACAATACAAAACATGTTCTGATACAACTGGACGCGTCAAACTGGACGTGTCAATAAGCTCTTCGCCGATGAATTTTCCACTCGCTGAATTTTTGAACTTGCACGAAAGACGCGAATGAGGCAAATATTGTACATTTTCGCTGCAGACACGTCGCCCAATTCACGTCGTTTGCATTGCGCGGTGCAAATTTGTGTCTTTGCATTGACTTTGTATGTAATCTACTCCCACAAATTATTCAATTAATTAATTAATTTTGAAAAAAAAAATAGTGATGCTGTTAGTGGTTGTTGCTGCTTGATTTGCGCACGTTTAAGCTAATAAACACAATTTTTTTAACTTCCCTGAATTTCCCAGGTTTTCCATGACTTTTGAAACCCTAGAAATCACATTGTTAACATTAGGACCAAAGCTCAAGGTGTCGTAGCATATGCGCTAATCGCAAAACAACGGAAAATGTTCATTTTATTTAGCTTTAGTTTCGTTTGACTAACGTTAGCTGCTTAGTTAATTGTCACAGTGGCCGAACAAAGGCTTATAACGGTATAAAATTGCAAAATAAAACAATAAATGAGCCGGTTTTGGCGCTAGCGCTAGTTCGAAAACTTGAAACGGAGACCAAACAATGACATAACTTTAAAGTTCAAACCGTGAACGCTTTAGGACACCGCTAATGCTAGTCAGAACATGAATGTTTAATTCCTAATGGAGTTTCTCCGTGGATTTCCTCACCTGCGGGATCCGCGGAGGAATGCTTTGATGCCGAGGGCCGCGAGTCACAAGCGCCGGTTCTCATTATATTCCCTCTCTTGTGTCGTGTAGCCTATAGCTGTGTGTTTGAAATGTATATATGCTTTCACAGGAGCTCTTAGATGGAAATGCGTTCCTCTGAAAGCGTGAAAGAGGAGAGTTCTTCTTTTCTCACAGGAACAACGATTGCACAAAAACAGACGCAGTCAGCTTTAAAACACAATAAAGTGGAAAAAATAGGGCAACTAAACTACATTAACACTTTTTTTTTACATTTTGCTTTATTATACTGAAACATTATATTTGGTTATAACTTAAACTATATGAAAAATTGGAAATGTTGCAAGAATACAGGTACATTAATACTTCAATAATACAATAATTAAGTTTTTCCTTTAAAAATCTTGTTTTGCTTTATTAAAACAATATTTTTAGTATAATCTGTTATTTTAGTATGTAATATAGTATATATTTTTAATTAGCTTTATTATATATTTAGTTTTCATTTTAATCTTAGTTATTTCGTTTTTGACCATTTTATTATTAGTTTTAGTCATTTTAATACTTGCAACTGGAAATGTAGCAAAGTACCTTAAAATGCTTTGTTTTACTTTATTTTTTTAAATGTGATCCTTCTAAAAAATACATGTAATCAGTGTTATTAGTATATTAGTATATTATTTTGAATTTGTTTTAATTTTTGTGTTTTCAGTTTTCATTTTAATTTCCATAATTTTGTTTAAAGATTATTGTATTTTTTTTTTTTTTAGTTTTTTAGTTTTAGTAATTTTAATACATCAACTTAAACCATATGTAACTAATTGATATAAAATAATATATATTTGTATTTATTTATTTTTTAATCTGAATGAAGTTAATGTTTATTCCAGTTAAGTTGTAATCGTTTTTTGAATTCGTGAATGTTGCTGATTGATTAAAATATATAAAAAAATAGAATTTTAATTATACCTTGTTTTGCTTTATTATAGTAAAATGATATTTCAGATATGATCGGTATTATTTTAATATAATTCATGCAGTATTTATCAATAATTGTAATTTTTTTCATATTGATTTTGGTTTATTATTTTTGTTTAATGCTTTTGTCCATTTTATTTGTTTGTTTTTTATAGCTTTTTTTACTCAACACTTTAAGTATGGAAAATGTACATTTTTAAAATTAGTATTTAAATATAAAAATATAAAATATAAATTGTGAATATTTAAACATACAATTTATTACATGTTACATTTTCCAAATGTTCAAGTTTTTAATATATTGTTAAGATAATAAGGTAATGTTTTCCATTAGATTAATAAAGCGAGAGTGATTTTTCATGCCTAACCTGAACACATGATTATTTGTAGGGACGTTATAGTGTAATCACTCGCACGTCTCAGTCTGTCAGTCTGAGCTGAAGCTGCTCTCCTGACCCAGACCGGCTGACGTGGTTCAGTCTGGATCGAGCCGGTCTGACTCACCGAGCGCTGCATCTGTCAGACGTGGGAGAGACGCTGAGTTTGGCTCTTCATCAGCTCCATCACACTCCTCTGTCTCTCCACGTTACTAACCGTGTTTCCAGAAAAGACGTCGCACCGGTTCAAAACTGCGTCGTTCCGAGCCAAAACACAGACCGGCGTCATCGGCGTTTACGTCTCGTTGTGTTATTACACTCAGAAATACCAGTAAATCAAACCAAATTGTTATGATATTTATTATAAAGATGCATTTTAGTTCCCCTCAAGCCACAACAAATCCTTACCATGTATTCAGAACAGCAAAGACACGTTTATGTGTAAAACAAACATAATTTGTGTTGTTGTCATTCCCTCTCCAATCACAGCTAATATTGTTGAGTACAGACTTAAATATGGATAGCAGGTTTGTTCAGTGTTGTTCATATTATTATGATTGTTTAATTATTTATTTTAAGTTACATTTATTTTTTAACTGTTTTATGTACATTAAGATAGATTGGTTGATAGATTATGCACAATATATAACGCTAATTAATTATGTACATTATATAAAAGTAAAATATTTTCCAACTATTTTAACTATTTCTATTTGTGAATTTATTTTATGTAAATTATTAATTATGTAATGAGAATTATAATTTTTAAACAATATTACTAATATTAGTTTAACATATTCTTTTGATTAAGTACATTGAATAAAAATATATAATTTAAAATATTACATTCATTATGCACATTATATACGATTTATCTGTTATCCGTTATAGTCTCACTACAATAGCTTTAGAAACAGAAAATGGACAAAAACTATTGACCACAACTATAGCCGCACATCATTTCTCAAAGTAGCTAAAACAAGAACATTTATTACTTACATTATATTAATATTAATATTTAATTTTGTTTTTTATTTTATTTTTGTTTTTTGTTTAGTTTAGTTGTATTTTGGTTTTTCTTTGGTTTTACTTTATTACATTTTATTTTATATTATTGTTTTATTTTTTTTTATTTTTATTTTTTATTTTGGTTTTACTTTGTTTTATTTTATTTTTGTTTTTTTGTTTCGTTTAGTTTAGTATTTTGGTTTTTCTTTGGTTTTACTTTATTACATTTTATTTTATATTATTTTTTTTTTATTTTTATTTTTTATTTTGGTTTTACTTTGTTTTATTTTATTTTTGTTTTTTGTTTCGTTTAGTTTAGTTTAGTATTTTGGTTTTTCTTTGGTTTTACTTTATTACATTTTATTTTATATTATTGTTTTTTTATTTTTATATTTTTTTTTTTATTTTGGTTTTACTTTGTTTTATTTTATTTTTGTTTTTCGTTTAGTTGTATTTTGGTTTTTCTTTGGTTTTACTTTTTGTTTTATTTTGTTTATTTTATTTTTATTTTGGATTTGTACATTTTTTTGTTTTATTTAATTTTAGTCTTAATTTGGATTTAAATTGTTTTGTTTTATTTTATTTTTTTATCTTAGTTTAGTTTTTGTTTTATTCCATTTTGTTTTATTTTATTTTAGTTTTATTTTGTGTTTACGTTATTTCATTTGATTTTATTGTAATTAATTTTATTTTGTTTTTATTTTAGTTTAGTTTTATTTTGGTTTTACTTTATTTTGTTTTGTTTTATTTTATTTTAGTCTTATTTTGTGTTTACGTTATTTCATTTTATTTTATTGTCATTAATTTTATTTTATTTTGTTTTTAGTTTAGTTTAGTTTTATTTTGGTTTTACTTTATTTTATTGTATTTTTTTTTCTTTTTTAGTTTATTTCATTTTATTTCATCTAGCACACTGAGCCAGAACTGCCAAAAAAATTGTGTACTGTTTCACTGTAAAAATGTCTCAAAAATGTTTTTTATATATGTATTGTGTTGTGATGTAACCTAATTGCAACCAAAATGCAAAGTGTTTGTTCTGGTAATTTGCACGCAATCATGCCTCTAGAAACACTGAAACCCAAATCAAAGCGTGACGTGATCAGATTCCAGAGGCTCATGGGAAATCAGGCCGCCAGAGGTCAAAGGTCACGGCTCCCGTCGGCTTTGATTGATCGATGGATTGATATTGATTTCTCCTCGTTATAGTTTGCGTAATGAAAGTGCACAGGATTGATTCGCACATTGGATTTCCATTCGTTTACTTAATGCTAACAGCGACGAGTCACTCGAACGAGCGCTAGCATATGGTTTTTGTGTTTCCTCACACTCAAACCAACAACAAAACTGAAATATATAAGAAATAGCCTAATGATGTGTAGATTCAGAATAACTCTTGTGTATAAATGAGGTCTGATTAGCTTTTATGATTTATTTTCCCATCAAAACATTGTGTTTGATCAGTTTGTTGTTGATTGTGGGATCATTAAAACGCCTGATAGGTCACATGACCGCTAAAGGTCACATGACCATCCGTCTCGCTCAGGCGTGGGTTTCCTCCTTTGCATTGATCAGCTGTTTATCTTCAGCGCTAGATGGAAATATTAGATCCTAAAGCTTGCGAAATATCTGTTATGTGTAGTATCAAAAAAAGAATAAAAACTCTCTTCCATATGTGTAGATGTTAAAGTTTAAAATAATTCAGTAGGTGATGCTGATAAACTCAGAGCAGTTTTTGACACATAGAAAGTAAATGAGAAGATAATAGAAAAAATATAATAATATAAAGAATACTACTTGAAATAACATCATTGTATTACTGAACCTAAATACTGTAATATTATAGAAAACCAAATATCACAAATTCATTTTAAAATAATCACTCTTTCCCCAGTATTTGTTTTAAATATACAGTTTTATGCTTTTTTATTAATTATCATTATCAATTAATGAATGTATTTTATATTTATTTATTTATTTTGTTTCTTATTAATTTAATTGCATTTATATTAAAACACACTTCAGTTATATAATAATTATATTAATTGTACAACCTTACAGTTGACTACATTATTAAAATGGAATATATTGTTGTTGTTGGAAGTATACTTATTTATAAATTAATTATTTTTATTAACTTAAATTATATTTATTATTAATAATTATTCTAATACATTTTAATATTTATTAATAAATGTACAATTCTCTGCTGTTATTCCACTGTTCATTAAATAATTTTATTAATAAATTAATGTAATTATTACAATTATTATATTTTTATTATTAATTATGTTCATGTAAACATACTCCAATTGTATAGTAAATGTATATTATTTTATATTATTTTATATAATTTTTATTAGCTTTATTACATATGAATAATTATTGAAATGTATTCTATAATCTTATCAATTATACAACCTAAAAGCTGCACTATAGTTAATTTATTCATTAATTAATTTCATTATAAAATTAGTTTCATTATTAATTATTATACTTAATATGAAAATAATTCATGTTTTATTACATTTGTTAAATTCATTTTATAATTTATTTACAATCTGACAGCTACAGTGGCACTAAAATGTGATTGTTGAATTAAATTTAATTAGTTGACATTTAAAATTATTACATGTAATTATTTTTAGTTAATTATACTTGTTGAATCATTGTTTGTTTAACAAAAATAATGATTAAATATTTAAATACTTTATGTAAGACTTTAATTGAATTAGCTTGAGCTATCTAACCTGTAGCGTAGTTAACCACTTTTACGAAGCTATACTTATCTGTTAGCTTCTTTGACATTCATGATGATGCTAACACATCCTTCATGAGTTTCTTGTGTGCAAGTTTTCACATTTGTGTTTGCCAGAAACTCCAGTGACGTTCAGCAGAGTTCGGTTGACGCCGGGCGAATCTGCTAACAAGCGGCTCTGACCTTTCCTCATTTTCCCGGTGATTCTCCCGTGTCTTTGTCGAGTCGAGCGGAGTCTGTCAGCTCGTGATTCATTCGCCTCGGCTCGCGTTATTAAAGGCCTTTCAGTTGTTTCAAAGCTTCCCCATTTCCTTGCGCGACAGTTTAATTTCTGCCTTTTGTCCCGGCCGCTAGTTACGGCCGTAATTGAACGGCGTCGGGTCCGCGAGTTCAATCGCAGTCAAAAGGAGCCTGAGCCGGCGGATATGAAAAATGGGTCTCTTTTAAATGCTAATCAGCGTGGTTAGCGCGTAGCTGCTGCTTGCCTGGCAAAAATAATTGTGCAAATATCCATGAGAAACTGCAGTGCTTGTGGAAAGATGCTGCGGTGCGTCCCCGCGATAAATACCTCTGATTTCTCTCCCGCGCTCAGCATAATGGCGTCATGTCACGTGAGTGATAACGCCAGTCAAGTATTCATCAGTCTGAAGCGTCTCGCTGGCGTTTGAGCGGGAAATGTTAAAGAATGTTAATAGAATATGCGGTTTATTGTAATGTCGGATCAAATAGCGTATTGTTGATGTGTCGTCCAGCTCAGTGGTTGATGATATTACATTTTCTGGGCTATTTTACTAATGGGCATGGTTATAACTGATCTCTGAGGAGGAACCCCAACAGAATGAATGCTGGGAAAGATTACGTTTGAACTGGTGATTGATGGACTGAATGATTTCAGAGACCCAAATGAGTCAAACTGAATGAGCATCGCAGCTCAGATCACTTGATTTAGGAAGAATGAGAAACGCCTGAGTTCATATCGAGATCTCAAACTCTGGTGAATCTGAATCACAGTTTGAGACACTGCTGGGATTCTTCTGAAACTCCAGAGGAGACGCGTGTGAGATTAATGCGATGTTTTTCCTTTAAAGAGACATCTGAGATGTTGTAGACTTGAGTGGAAGTCTCTGTCTGCTCTCCATTTAGTTTCATCACAGTCCGGGAGAAAAACTGAGATATTCATTTGTTTTTTTAAATATATATATATA
>NW_015549649.1:292297-302248 GCF_001515605.1 Sinocyclocheilus anshuiensis
TATATATATATAATTGTTTATTTTATAGTTAACTTTTATTATTAAATTATTTAAAGAAATTATACTGGTTAGGCTATAAACATGACAGCTACATAAACATATTATTACTATCATTTTATTATTTTAAAGTATTATACTATAAATTGTAAATTACACAACCTGACAGTTTCGGTCACTTTCTGGAAGCTCTGTCTGTTGCAGTTTGACTGTGTTTGTGTCTATGTCAGTTTAGTGCTTGCTGTGAGAACGTCCTTCAGGAGCGTGTGAGGCATGAGCTTCACTGATCGATTGTCCTCCGTCTCAAACAAGCGTGTCGCTGTTCCTGGAAACTCCTGCTGCGAATTTAAGAGAGCGACGGAGACCAAACGCACTGCAGAATGAGATGAAACGCAGCAGATTTAACAGGTTGATTATCAGATTTGCGCTCAGAGCTGAAGAACACCTGAGTCTCGCTGATAACAGCACAGCAACAGAAACCACATCAGATCATACGCTGAACACAATCACCAACACTACACTGAACTCCATTGTGAGGGAAATATCTCTACGTTTATATAAAACAGACAGATAATTCTACATAAGCAAGACGTCTTGGTAGATGAAGTTCAGTAATTTAGCAATCATTTGCATTGCAGCAAATTTGAGTGAATACTAATAGCATGTCTATAACATTATGCAAAAGTGCAGCAACCTCATTTAAATCTCTTTAAGTGTATAGACACAATGATTTAATAAATAAAATAATATACAAAATTATTATATATTATATAATATATTATATGTAATCTAATTAATAAATCATATATATCAAATTATCAGCATTTTTAATCCAATTTAATTTTTTTAAATTTTCTATTACATTAATATTATATTATATATATTTTTATTTTAGTATTTTATTATACAAAATACAAAAATAAGTATACGGAGAAATAAGTGTGTATAAAATAATATCTATATAATATCTATATAATATCTCAACAAATTAGAATCAAATATAAACAATGATTATATTTAAGTATGGAATAATACATATCAAATAATAATTTTAAGTCAAATGATAATTTCTAATCAAATTATATGTATGTATTTAGAAACACCAATTTATTTTTGTATAACTCATTGTATAAACTTTTTATTATCTATAACAATTTTATTTATTTATTGTATTATTAAATTATATTTATTAATTCATTTTATAATTCATATTAATTTTAAATTTTTATTCATAATTTATATTATTTTTTCCTATTAAAAAAAATAGGAGGGGGGGGGGGATTTTTAAGAGATCATATGGTTTCACCAACAATGTTATTGATTATTATTTCCCGTACCTAGTATTTATGTATCTATGTGTTTGTTTGTATGAATTTTGTGTAAGAACAGTGATAAAAAAAATGTAAAAAAAGACTTAATTTCCTGCATAAAAATGAAAGTTTATTTTAGCTCATTTTGCTGCACTACAGCTTAAAAAAAGCTTTTTAGTAAGTTAAAAAGTGAGAAATGCATATTCTATTGGCCAATATGTAAATGTTGCAGCTGAGCTGGTAAGAGGAGACTTGCATCAGCTGAAAAGTCAATAAAGTGGCAGGAAAGTGATTAGATTTTGATGAAAGATTATGAAAACAAACATTTGCTCCTTCAGAGTAACATCCACGTTTGATTCAGTGGTAGTACATGTGCAGAATAACACAGACTTGTGTTCAGGAGGTGAACTGGATGAGTTCTGGTATCTTGTTATCTTTCGCATCCCGTGAATCGGCTCGATGTTCCAGAAGTCAGGACTCCTCCATCTGCTGTGGTTTAGCTGTGGAAACTGACGCGCGATTTGACCGTCGCTGGGGTTTTTCGTTGGCTTCAGGTTCACGGACACATGACACACAGCGTTTTTTGTCCTGAGGATGAATCCAGTGCAGCTTTCCGTGCTGCTTTTGGCTGTTTTTCACTTTTCACCAGACTCTGAATCAGAAATCACAAAACGTTCAATGCTGTGTTTGTCCGAGGATACAGAAAATGCCGTATTGAACCTGTTAGTGTCAAAAAATGAAACCTGAGCTGGAGCCTGTATTTTCGGCAGGATGCATATATACTAGGGCTGGGTAAAAAAATATTGATATCTCGATTTTAATCGATTCTCATTTTTACGGAATGATATCGGTTCTTAAATCCCAAGAATCGATTATTCTAGCCTGTTTTCCATTAATGGACGCAACATTGAAGTGCACCTCCCATCCAATAAATCACAATAAGCATTGTGCTTTGGTACTTTTAATATGAAACAAAGTCTCAGATTTCAAATTCTGTCCATTGTATTGCAGTATTCAAAGAATAAATGCCGTTTTGGCGCTGTTTAATGAGAAATGAGTGATCGCTGTAGCACCTCAGTTCAACAGATGCAGCAGCGCGAGGCGCACGTGAACTGATCATCTCCTCCACATTAATATCACTTTCAGCACAAAATAAACATGACTAAACATCCGAAGGTAAGTATAAAAGAAAGAGTACAACTTTACAATCAGGGGCGGAGCCAGGGGGTGGCCGTGGCCACCACTGACCTAAGCTTGGCCACCCCACTCAAAACTGCAGTTTTGTTCCCTTTTTTCTGGACAAGAAATGCATTTATTAAGGCGCGGAACCACCGTATCTCTTTATGACCCCATCAAATGGGAGACTTTTCAGACGCGCACTTCAACTTCGCCTCAGGGCCATGGCGCAAGTCAAACGAGCACGAAAAAGGTACAGGAGCCAAATGAGCTTCAGTAGAACAACAGTGAACTGCCGTCTGGGGAGATGTTGTTAGGCTATATGTCAGTAAAACAAACTTTCCTGTCCTGACAGCTGTTTTACCGTGCTCACGACGCACACTCTTCAACTTTACGCAAATATAAGGCGCACGCTCTATATCGCTTCATCATAAATAATGAGCATACAATGTAGTTCTGTTGTCAGTTAAGCCATGAAATTACCAAAAAGGCGATTAGTGCATTCATGTATGTATAGCATCACATTAAAGAACGTCTCTCAAATGCATGTACTAAAATATTGTGCAATTCGAGATCACAATATAAGGCGCAAGCTGATGTTTTATTTATTTATTTTTTTTGTAATTTAATGCACAAGTAAATATGAACAGTGCACTTATACTAGAAAACATGCGCTATTTTTTTTTATTTTACAAACGAGATTTTATTTTTTATTTTATAAACGAAAATAAAACCATTTAAATGCATAAAATAACTCATTTTACATTCTGGCATTTATGTGCTGTTGACTTCCGGCCTTTTTTCTTTTCTTTTTCTTTTTCTTTTTCTTTTTCTTTTTCTTTATTAACCAATTCTTAGCACTATCTGCATGTCTCATCAATGAGTATGCAATTATGGAGAACAAGCTTTTGGGGGTTTTGAGAACCAGAACCAAGCTGACTGAGCAATAAAGCTATAGTGAGCCCCTTTATTAAAATACCTGGAGGTGGGGAATAAAACACACATTGTTTTATTCACTTAGCATTACTTGATCTAATTCACAAATATCTCAACTACAATTTAGTAGAAATTAATTGTATTCAGTTGTGTTTTAGGCACTAAAACAGTCCAATACTTCATAGTCAATCACATTTTTATATTGAAATAATGAACATTTTTAATTTATGTTTGAATAAATCATGAAGTTTTGATGACAGACACCATTTAAATGTTTATATTAAAAAAAAGCGAATTGAAGTAGAAATATTATGTAATTTTAACTTTATTATTTTAAAAACTTAATTAAGTGTAATTTTAGCAGTTGTACTACAAATCAGTCAATATTAACCTTCAATATTATAGTAATGTAGTACCAACTGACTCTCATGTATATTTTACAGCATTAGTTGAGAGATTTTTTTTCCTTTAAAAAATTTGGCATGTACTGTGCCTGATATGTATCCAAAATAATCGATATTGAATTGAATCGAATTGGTAATCAAATCGAATCGCAAGCTTGTGAATGAGAATCGAATCGAATCGTGAAATTTGTGTCAAAACCCAGCCCTAATATATACATATAACGTTATATTAATCTAAAGGGTAAGGGTAAGTAGGAAAATATTGTAAAAAAAAAAAAAATCGAAATTTCAATGTTTATCATCATCTTGAATGATATAAAATTGTTCACGTTTAAAGGAAATACATAGCTAAGATATTAAATTAAGGGAACAATGGCTAAAGTGCATGATGTAATATCTGGTTTTCTTCCAAACCAAGCTACATGCTAAAGCTAGTTTGCAAACAGTCCTTGTCAGTTGTCTGTCTTGCTACTTTTTGACAGTTTAGTAACGACTTTTTAAATCTCTATCTTCAAATAATGCGATGTTAGACATGATTTCTCTCTGTATTTCTCTTTATTTCTTCATTAGCTTGCTAGAAAAGCTAGGTTTCAAAGTTTTTTTTTTTTTTGGCTAACACGAGGGTGGTTTCTTCATTTAGCACAGTCTAACATGTGGCATTCTCTTTAAAGTGTCCCTATTATGGATTTTTGAAAATGACCTGTCATGCAGTGTGTAACACAGCTCTAAGTGAATGAAAACATCCTGCAAAGGTTTAAATCTGAAAGTGCACCATGTATAAAGTTATTGGCTCTCAAAAGAAAGAGTCGACTCTGAATCATTGAAATCAAGTCGTTTTTAAAACGAATCCCAAGCCGTTTCATGTTGAAGTCAACATGAAACATTAGCATATTCCCGCCCACTTGTTGGTCTTTTCGCTTTGGTCTGAATGAAAATGCTAATTCATTTTTTGCCACTAGGTGCCGCTTTTGGAGCGGTAAAATAGCGGTTTCCCCGGTAACGCTGTACACAAAGCAGCACTGCGCTCACAAACGCTGCTTTATCAGGCATTACAGGCATGATGAAATGAAAATGAGACCAATTGGACCAATCACCGCAGATTAGCGTCACGCCAAGTAGGGGTTTGGAAAAATTAATCGTTGAGTCGAGTTTGGGAGTCGTTGAGCAAGTAAGGTAAAAATAAATGCATATTATAAGACAATGAAAGTGTTTGACCTTGCATGCATGTCAACCTGTTGTTGGGGACTCTCAAAAACAAAATATGATCCTTTCATAACCCATAATAGGGGCACTTTAATTCCCCATTAGCTTATCTTTTCAATTAGCACAAGGGTTGTTTCTTCATTTTAGTACAGTTCAATGTGGTATTTTAGCTTTGCCATTAGCCAAAAGGCTTCCACAGATTGAAAATAAATAAATAAAATTGCTAACTTCTTGCAAAAGTCTCAATGTCAAATCCATCTGGAAAAAAAAATAGTAACAAAAATATAAACATAGCTTTTAGCTTTTCCGAGAGTGTAATTAAATCTGATTATGTCAGATTTTATAGTTTAACATAGACTTTTAATTAATCTTCAAATAATGTGACATTTTCCACGATTTCTCTCTGCGTTTCTCTTCATTTCCCATTTAGCTTGCTAAAAAGCTAGCTTTTCTGTTTTTGTTTCTTCATTTCAGCACAGTATTATGTGGTATTTTAGCATTAGCATTAGCCAAAAGATCACAGATAAAATAAATTAGTTGATAGCTAGATTCTTTTAAAAGCCTTTAAAACATTGAACACATCAGGCAAAGTGTAATAATAATATCAAACATAGCTGTTAGCTTCTGCGAGAGCGCATTCAAATCCAATTGTCAGAGTTAATAGTTTAGCATCAACTACTACAACTACTAGCGTCAACTGTCTTTAATGATGTCTCTTAGTTTTTCTCTTTATTTCTGTTAGCTGGCTAAAAAAGCTAGATTTTCTGTTTGTGTTAGCATGAGGGTTGTTTCTTTTTTTCATTTTAACACAGTCTTAACATGGTAATTTAGCTTTAGCATTAGCCAAAAGGTATCCGCATATTAAAAAAAATGAAAATAGTTGATTGCTAGCTTTTCAAAAGCCTCTAAAATGAGTAAAATAAACATCAACCTTAGCGTTTAGCTATTCTGACTCTGATTCTGTCACTTCTGTCAGTATGCTAACGTTTTAGCTTGTTGTTAGCACTGTGATGAAAAAGCCACACTGCATCTGATAGACAGCAGCTGTACGCGGCGAGTGGGTGAACACTGGTGTGTTTCCCAGAGGTTTGCCATTTTTCACTCAAAGCAGACCATAATGAATGGATCTCATACGATCAGGCAGATTAGCATGGTAGAATCTTAATTTGCGCGTTGGGGGGAATGTTGGGGCAAGTAATTGTTTGTACACTAATCATGTACAGCAGCGTGTGGGCATTTCCACTTCTGCCTCTGTTGTGTTATTAATCATGACTTGATTTGACCCGGTTAGCCTCAGAAAAGGGCGGCTCATGCTAGCGCGCACAAGTCTGTTGGGTGCAGCGACTCCTGACGCCCAAGGCCAATGTGAGCAAAACATATCACCAGTCACCGCTAAAGCCGCACTCTACTTGGACTTCACCCGGTGTGAGTGTGGGACTGAGGGGTTTAGAGGAAATTATAGCGGGTTTCATGCTTAAATGCTAAAACCGTATGCTAATACAGGAATAGTCGAACACACATGCTATTGATTGCATAAAATTGGTCGGTTTTCTCTTTTAGGTTACGTACAGCAGTAACTTAGCTAAACTATAAATACTTTATTGAAATTAAAAATATATGTAATTTGTACTGTTATTGATGTTATTTACAATATTTGTTTAAATAATATGCAAAATATTTTTATTTAATTATTATAACTATTAATTATATATAATAGTAAGATTATACATGGATATTTTATTGTATTGTTTAGAAGTTTTTGTGTTATTGTATAGTTTAGGTTATTTATTTGACTATGAAACAGTAGCTGGATCATCATGAATGCGCAGATTTTCTGTGCTCTGGCGTACCTGTCTCACACACAAGTGTCAGTGTGTCTCTGGCCCAGAGGTTGAAGCAGACAGTCGCGCTGCGCTGCATGTTGTGTTCTGGTGCTCAGACTCGCGTGCTGCACAGCTAATGTGATAGCAGCCCTTTCACAGCCCTGATTCAGTGTGGCACTGAAGAGACTAATTACCTCATGTGACCAGACCTCACAAACAGCCCTGCAGCGACCGCCGCTGATACCCACCGCTCCAAAACATGCTGAGAACATACACTGGCAGTAGGGTTGGGTATCGTTTTTTTTTTTTACGATACCGGTGCCAAATCGATACTTTTAAAATAGTACCGTGCCTAAATGGATAATAATAATAATAAAAAAAAAATACCCACAATAGGATGGATTGGCCATTAGCGCTATTTAATGTCTGTTTTATTCATACTGGAAGCCAGAGGGCTCCCTTGCGCAGAAACCCCACATATGCATTACAAAAGTAATAACACTTATGACGCTCCAGGAAATCTCTTATATGGACAAAGGCATCACTATTGCTGTAACTGAGTAAAAAGAAGATAGAAAAGTTTTGATTGATGAAACATGAAGACAATAAACACTCGACTGTGACAATATGTGGTTTATTTGTGTTCTTCAGACCTTCTCTGGTATTTTCATCATAATTAAGTATATTTATAATCCATTGCTAATCAACATAGACTTTTTTACAGTACAGAACATATTTTCTGCCTCATTCTGGTGACAAGAAGCCATATCAGATCACAAAAGAAGCATTTGACTGATGTTGTGGAATAAAAATGTTATGTTCTCTTTTGTTGAAGGTCTCAGGTTTAGAAACACTTCCCATTGCAAGTCAGTCTGGAGGGATAAGGAGAGAGCAACTGACCGTGGCCACCACCTACAAAACCATTATTTTTGGTGGTTGTCTTGATGTTGGCTCTCCAATGAACCTGTTTTCACTATTCATTTGCACCAAAGCAGGTAAAACAGGTTCACAATCACTTCTGCTCCCTAACTGGACAGATTAATATCCCTAAAGTTTAACTAACAATCAAGATGCATGCAATCAAGAATACTGGGGTATGTTTTTCATACAATTGTCATAGTTGTCACATGAGTTAAAATCTGTGTAGCATAATCCATAAAAAAAACATATTTAGTTAAAATCTCTATTAAATGATCTCTTAAAACTATTATGTATACAAATAATGAGACCCTGAACTAGTTAATAAAAAAACAGAACGGTATAGACCAATAATAGGTTTGTAAACATTCAGGATGCGCGTGCATCATGGTTGCAGAAAACCCGGGAGAGATAGCCTTTACAGCTAGAGAATTTCACGGATACGGTACAAAATATTTAGGTTTAAAAAGATTATAAATTATATTGATTAGATGTCATTTTCAAAATGTTCTCCGCATATTACAAGAGCTTGTCACCCAGCGATAAGCACTGTTATTCAATGAAATTGACGTTAGAGCGTGGGATAGTCTTACAGATCCGAAACAGGGGTGACGGTTTATGTGGGCGGAGCCTATCTGGAGGCAGAAAATGAGGGTTTTCAAGTGGCAGTCTATGGAGCCATGGAATAAAAGATTAAAAAAAAGGTTAATTTGATTTTATATTTAAAAATTCTGACTTTATTCTCGCAATTCCGAGATTATATCTCACAATTCTAATAAGGAAAAACAACTCGTCATTCTCTCTTTTCCCCTCAGATTTGACAAACTCACTATTTTTGAGTTAAGTCGAGTTATAAAGTCCGAATTAGGAGATATAAACTTGCATTTGCGAGAAAAAAAGTCAGAATATTCTATAAAAATGATTTGCATTCCGATCTTGACATCAAAACGAACAAAAAAAGTTTTTCTTTTATTCCATGGATTTTACCCATTTACCTCCACTTGTTCCCAGTGTTTTTCTGCAACCCCTATGCGCACGCAGCTGCAAGTGACGTAACTGTAACGTCTACTCTGAATTGGTCTATAGAGGTGTATTATTTACTATAGCACAAAATAAGGCAAGAAAGACAAAGAATGAAACAAAAAGGATCACAAAAAATTTAAAATGAATACATGTTGATGGGAACAATGTTGTGAAGATCATGTTGTCGTCATTTTTTTGATTCTGTTCTGTTAACCACAAGCTCAACTAGTACTTTCCAATGAGAAACCATCAGACAGACTAAACTTAAACTGATCACTGACTGCAGAACACAGAAGGAAATATATACATATATTTTTCACAGAAATAAGGCACATGTGTTTTTACATACATAGATAGACATATAAAATATGTACATAAATATACAAACATCTCCTTGGGAATGTACATTTTAATGTCGTCATCAAAATGGTACAAGTGGTACTGGGTCATATCTTAAGGTTATTTAGAGGCGAATTTCTGCAAATTCAAAATTTTTGATTTTTTAAAAGTAATTAAATTTAATTTTTCTTTTGAAGTTAATCAATATAAAATATTTTAATCTATTGACAGTCCTAAACAATCATTGTGCCTCATTCATGAAACACGAGCAGAACAAATTTTTGTGTAAATCGTTCGTAAAGCCGTTCTGACGTAAACTTTCGAATTCATGAAAATGTTCGTATTTTCAAAATGTTAGTTGGTAGGAAAGAAATTTACACCTGCTCCCTACCACGTGTAAATGGTGTGTAAAACGGTCTTCTGTGTTCATTTTGGCAAACTGATGACACTGAATTTGATGCAGCCGTTTTAAGAAGAGAGCCTGACAGTTTTTCAGCTGGCTAAAAACGCTTTGGTGGACACACCTTATTGAATATTTATTGTTAGGCATATGACCTATTAGTGTTTTTTGCATTTATGCAATATACTGGAGCCAAATCTGAGAAAGTAGACCAGAATATTCCACTGCGTTCCTGGACACGCAATTTACGTAGCTGTAATTCATAGGCAGGGATTATGCTAATTGTGAATGAGCGTGCATGAGCGCCCTATTTACGAATGATTGGAATTCATTAAAGGGGTCATAGGATGATGCTAAAAAGAACATTATTTTGTGTATTTGGTGTAATGAAATGTGTTTATGCGGTTTAAAGTAAAAAAAAA
>NW_015549649.1:303464-309709 GCF_001515605.1 Sinocyclocheilus anshuiensis
GCCAAATCTGAGAAAGTAGACCAGAATATTCCACTGCGTTCCTGGACACGCAATTTACGTAGCTGTAATTCATAGGCAGGGCTTATGCTAATTGTGAATGAGCGTGCACGTGCGCCCTATTTACGAATGATTGGAATTTGTTAACATACACGTTTAACTATCAAATCTCATTTGTACGAAGTGTTTGTGAATTCGGAGGAGTTTTCGGGAAGGTCCGTTTTACGCGCAAATTACTCAGAATTTACTCCTATATTTACGAATGTTTCATGAATGAGGCCCAATGACATTAGATGTTGATGTTTTCCCTTTGTTTAGGGCTGCACGATAAATCGCATGCGATATTTAATGCCCATCTTTTTAGTAAAGCCGGTTCTATAATCAGCGGTAAATCTCAATCATGTGCGTGCTTTCACATGGAGTAGCATTTACTACACAGAGCCGTTGTTCACTGACAAGCTGCGCAAAACATGCGCGCAAATTACTCAGAATTTACTCCTATGTTTACGAATGTTTCATGAATGAGGCCCATTGGTTGTAATAAAGATTGTAGGACTTTGTTTTCTACAGAATGCTTTTTTTTTTTTTTTATATATACAAATCCATAATAAAATCAGTAATATAAAATAATATCATTAAGTCAAATATCATTAAGAAAACATTTACTTTTTTTTTTTTCTCATTTAACAAAATTCAGTGCAACAAATGAGGAATACAACAAAAGCCGCCTTTCCTCTGTCGGTTCGAAGAATGGTAAGAAATGGTTATGGTTATATTTCCTCTTGAGCTTGGCACAGTGGAAAATGAAACCATATACATACCAGCTGGACCAGATTAGCATGGAATGGAATGATTTATTGAAGACAGCGGTTTGGCCTGGTGGTGGAAAAGAGGCTAAAGTGGTTCATTATAAAAGAAATGCTAAAATCTCAAGATTAGAGATAAAAGAAAATGGTAAAGTATAAAGAGGATTATTTTAAGTTTGTACAGTATAGCTGAATGCTTGTGGAAAAGAGACTTTTAAAGTCTTTAGATGTTTCCAGAAATTTATAAAAGGACTCAGTTCTTGGGTAGGGCTGTGAAGATCCTTTCACTGGTGAGGAACTGTGAAGCTTAAGGTTCTAGAAAGTAATTTTGTGCATCACCCTGAAGATACAATGAGGGGCTTCTCAAGATTATCTGGAGATGCAGGTTCGTCAGAGGAATTGGATGAAGGATACGTTTTGCTATATATATGCTCATCTTTGCCTGTGAAGAGAGATAAACAGAGGTATAACATGGTTTAATGAAATGTAAAGAACATTATCATGAGTTTCACATATTTTATACAGACCACAAACAGAATTCTTATAATTTGATCATTTTAGAGACTTAAAAAAAAGGTTAACATTCTCTCTTCTTCATTGTACTGCCACACATAGAAACACATGTAAAAACATTTGCACTTATCATGGGAATTATATCTCACAACAGGTCGTTAGTACTTACCACGTTTGTTCAAGTTCTTTCTCCGTTGTAGTGTAATCAGTATAGCGATAACTAGGATCAAAATAACTAAACCACATGATACAGGTTCTAGAACAGAGAAACATGTACACAATACACAATCAGTAATACGGCAGAACAAACCTAAACACAACAACAAAAAAGGCGTTCTCATGTGTTTGGCCCCTAAAATAAAATAAAAAAGTACATGGAGAAAAATGAACCAGGTTTCAACTTACTGATACTGTCAGTCTGATTCTCGGTTGGCTCAGTCAAACTCTTCCCTGGTAACTCTGCGACTATATCTGTTTTCTTAAATGTAGCTCTAGAAAAATGTAAGAACTCTTTCAGCCAGTCAATGCACTCATGTTTGTAGTATTGCTTCAGAAAATCAAATGTAGTATTGCTTCTGTAATTTTTCCACTTCAGCACAGTGGGTTCTGCTTGCGGTACATGTGCAGTGTATCTGCCCTCCTTCAGGTCCAGTGAGATGAAATGTTGTCCATCATAACTGTACTCATCAAGCCCATCTGTGACTCCAGTCTCATCATCCCAAACACATCCATACTTCCTCTTATACATATGAACACCTGAACGAGAGAGAGAGATAAAGGGATACTATCTTTCTTTCTTTTTTTTATGTACAAGATCACCCTTTGGTGTTTATAAATAGACGTTAGGGATAATGTACAAATAAACCCTTTCAGGGTGATACAACACTCCTCCTGATCACCCTATCAGGGCTTATTTTGTGATAATTGGCTGGATACACACACTCCTGCTTATCAGATGGCTACATGCCACATAAGTTAATATTTACACATGAAATATTGATATGAGTTTAAACATTTTATTAGCTCATTACACGAAAAGCTTCCCTGAAGAAGCCTGTTCCTAGCAAGCAGCAATGAGACTAGACGAAAGAACAAGTTGGATAACTAAGGGATAATATAGGTATATCACTTATTATACAGCTTTTCACCACATAAATAACAAACACATGAAAACCATTTTAAAATCTTACCTGTTTATTATCTTGTAATTCGTAACAGCGTACAAAACTAGCAACAAGACGAACACTTCAATAATATTACCATAGTCCTCTGGTTTTATTTTGCAGTAAATATAGTCGATAACTGAGGCTGTGTTTGAATGAAATGAGAGCGAGCACATCTATCCGCATCGTGATCATAGAGACATTAAAGAGAAGTGTCATTATACACCGTTGCTATTGATGACGGACATTATTGCGAATAACAGACCTCAGAATATTAAGACTGGCCAATCAAAATCAAGCATTTCTGAGAGCCATGTAGTAAAGCATTTTAACTCACCATGTGACTGGCTGAATTGCTCCATTAGAACAGTAATGTTGATTTTGTTGATCTGCTGTACTCGTTCTCTGATTTCAGTGTATTGTTTCCATCTGTCTCCAGATGCAAACTCCTTCATCCAGTCCTGTCTGGGAATCAGCTTCCCTGTCTCACTGTCATAATAATCAATCTCTTGTTCATCCAGTGTAGTTACAGTGGAAAACTCTGGTGTTCCTGCAACCACCTGTCCATTTAGTCCTTTGTAAGTAGTCATGAGGGTATGTGATGCTGAAAAAATATTTAACAAACAACATCACAAAAACACAACACCATAAAGCTCTTAAACAGAGTGAAATCAAATTATTTTTTTTTACACCAACTAAGACAAGTCATTCAGTTTTTTTTCTTTTAAAGTAACCATGAAAATAAAATTCAATTGTATGGAATAATGCAGTATTTATTATAAATTATCTTTTTTTTGTAAATATATATATTAATGTTCCACGTAATCTTGAATCAAAATGACTCCCTCTTGCAGTGACATCTCATCTCTTCTCTCATGATGGTGGAGCAACCTGTCACTCACATGAGATCCACCAATAGCACACCGCAACCACAAAAATACACATCATTGGAAAATACTGAAAACATTTCAGTACAGCTTCAACAAAACAAAATCCTCCTTTGTTTAGCCAACAAAGGATCAGTAAGCACTAAATCTGTTAACTGGTTATGTTAGCCTGGCTATTAAAAAAGATTTTTGAGAAAGAATTAAATATCATTAAACATCTCATGATTTTCTGTCTGAAGGCCTTGCTGACAGAGAATTCATCATTTAAATGACTTTACGAAATGAATCTCACCTGAGTAAACAAAAGGTATGTAGATGAAGAAAATGATTAACTTCATTAGCCTACAGATGAAAATCCATGAAGTTGATAATTCTTTGTGTAGTCGTCGAAGAGCGTTGCTAAAACTCTTTAGCATTAGCCACACCTGAATCGAAAGGAAAAACCAGTTACTGAGCACAGCCGCAGAACATGTTATCGCATCTCTGGGTAAACAGTCTTAATACGGAAGTTTAGGGCGGAACCTTTTACTCACAAGTTGACGTAACTTGCTCAGTAACCTTTGGTTCATGTTTTTCCTTTCGATTCAGGTGTGGCAAATGCTAAAGAGTTTTAGCAACGCTCTTCGACGACTACACAAAGAAGTGTGTCAAATTCATGGATTTTCATCTGCAATGAACTTCTTCATTTTCTTCATTTACGTACCTTTGGTTCATTCAGGTGAGATTAATTTCATAAAGTAATTTAAACGATGACATTTTTATAGACTTCAGACTCGGACTCGACCTGAAATGACTCCAGATTTGACTCGACTCGAGGAAAAGGACTCGTGTGAATATTTTAAAAGCAACTCAAGTCTTTTATCCTTCAATACTTATATAACTGATATTCAAAAGGTGGACCCCATCCGGACCGCGAGCTGTAACACAGCACCATTTTAAGTGAGCAGCGCGTCAAAACAGCGGAGCGGATCACATAACAAGCACTCAGGGTCTTATATCTTTCAGCGCAATATCCTCTAGTATTTTTATCTAAAGCCAAACGTGCTTTATTCAAGCCCTTCAGCTCTGTGCGCTTTCTCTCTCTCTCTCCGGACGCCCGCAGATGACGCGGTTATTTTAACAACAACAGAAACACGATGAGCAGCAAAATTATAGATTACTTTCACTAAAACACAGCAGAAAACAACAATGCTGCAAATATAGTTATTTTTCTTACTATCTATTTATCTATCTATCAGGACCGGCCTGGGACGCAATTTCAGGCCGGGAAATCTCACACTCATCCAGGCCACACAGAAAAAAGGGGCCAAACTTTGTACCTCTTGGGATACAACAGCTTGTCACTGGAGCAGTACCCTTAAAAAGGACGTCTTTTTGCCTTTTTTTACCCATAATAGGTAAATATTAGTACCTTATGTGTACGAATTACTATAAGGTACTAATATGTACCTATTAGTGTAGGCCAGGGTTCCTCAATTCGTTTTTACCGAGGGCCGAATTCTGCCAACAATACCAAGCCAAGGGCCACTGATATGTATATATATATATATATTACAATAATTTTATTATTGTTGCTTTTGTTAAAATAGTCACAAGATGGTCACAAGATAAATATTCAGATTTTTTTCCCCCAGTAGTCTGTTTTATTCATAACAATTATGAACATTTTTGCATTTAGATACAGAAGAACTTTGCCTGTTGAATATTAAAAACAAATGAACAAACAAAAAAATCTGGAACTCCATGTCTGCCATTCAGATCAACTGTTCCTGTTCATCCCCAGACTGGATCTCTGGATTTTAATGTACTGGACTGGATTTTAATGTACATTAAAATTACATGTATACAGGTATATCAGTTATACTACATTAATATTAGAATTGTTAACAGAAAAAAATCAACCAAATCAACACGAGTGTGAGCTTTCACAATTCCTTACGAAAATTAATAATTTTCCAAGCCTAACTAAATAACTGGAGGCAGAGTTATTTTTAACTCCATGTAGATCACAAACCACTGAAATCGGCTGATAAATGTAAATGTTATCGTGTTTTTATCCAGAAAAAAACAGCTCCCTGTTTACCTCCATTTGTTTTTAAAGCAGTCATGCCTGCACAAACATGGCGGACACGTTGACGTATCGCAGCAACGGCTCAAAGCGGCCAATGAGGCGTCTAGGTATTTATTATATCATGGGGGGAACAACTACATTCATTTCTCTTAGAAGAAAACCTTCAGGAGCTGTTACAATAGGCTAATAATAATAATAATAATAGCCTAATAATAATAATAACAATAATATACAAATATTACGGGAAAAGACAATCGGTTAATGGACTTGTGGGATAGATAAAAATGTTTTCTTGTAGGCCTATTTTTTATGTACTTTATGTAGCATTTATTCATGATAAACTTCATTTGAATGCTGTCTACATCGCGCGCAATACAGTCTAGTAGCCAAGGCCTATGGTTAATATAATAATTTAATAATGTAATAATTTCTAAAATGATGAATATAATAATTTCTTCATTCAAAATAAAATATTAATAAATACATCTCTGATGATCCCGGCTTGCTATGGTCACGCAGGTTTGTTTACGCATTAAACTAGTGGCCACGAGAAACATAAGAAGTCGTGGCCGACTTCACATCGTGTGGCCACGACATAATATCACGTTCCCATGAGTTAATATCACATTCCTATTAATTAATATCTCGTGGCCACGACAAAATTAAGTGAACCGAACATGTCCCCTAATGGTCACCGTAGAAAACCCTGAACAGAAACAGTATTTTTTGTCACATGGCCTCTCATGTATCTAAATGTAAAAATACAATACATGTAAAACTGTGTTTTTGGGGGGGGGGGGGGTTTTGG
>NW_015549649.1:309912-313149 GCF_001515605.1 Sinocyclocheilus anshuiensis
TGGACCTCTGCTTGGAAGAAAATATAGAGGCCGCACCTCTTGGAACTTTAATTGAATACCCCTGACTTATATCATAAATAAATACTTTATTTGTATGGTTTTGTAATATCTGTGTCACATATTTCCTTATGTGTCATGGTAGATCGGACTCTTATTGTAGAATTTGATTACAGAAATCTGTTTTGAACATGGTAATAGATTAAAACATAAGTAACAGGCTGGATGTACATTAACCTTACATCTTAACACCTCTTTTTTTCAAAGCATCATAGATCATATATTTTGTCTATAGCCTATAAAACAGATTCGTAAATAGGAAGATATGAATCCATAAGGATTCTGAATGGGATTTTTTTTAAGCAAGCCATTAAAGGACTTGAGACTCAACTCAGACTCATGACCAAAGACTTCAGACTCGACTCGGACTCCAAGTTAAAGACTTGTGAACATCTCTGGTATGTGGTGTTTAATCGTGTTTGAGAGCTTTGTCTTCTTGTTGTTTGTTCAGCGTTGCACACCTTCATAACTACATACACTGAAATAAATGGACAGACGATTGCAGGAATCCCAGAGATTTCTTCTGTAACTACACTGGATGGAAGACAGATTGATTATTATGACAGTGAGACAGGGAAGCTGATTCCCAGACAGGACTGGATGAAGGAGTTTGCATCTGGAGACAGATGGAAAGCATACACTGAGATCAAAGAACAAGTACAGCAGACCAACAAAATCAACATTCGTTTTCTAAAGGAACAATTCAATCAGTCACTTGGTGAGTTAAAATACTTTTACTACAGTTTTAAATGTGAAAAATTACATTATACAATGCAAAAAGAGCAGATCTTATGGTTCCCACTTGTTCTCTCTTCAGGTGTTCATACGTATCAGAGGATGTATGGATGTGATTGGGATGATCAGACTAAATACTTACATGGGTTTGATGAGCACGGTTACGATGGAGAGGATTTTATCTCACTAGATGTGGAGAACAGCAGATACAACACAGCTGTACCACAGGGATTGATCACAACGACCAGGTGGAACAATGACAGAGCCCAGCTTACCTATCTAAGACGATACTATAGAGATGAGTGCACTAACTGGATGCTATATTTCTTGATTTCAAAAAAAGTGGATTTAGAGAGAAGAGGTACATTCTTTTTGAGAACTTCACCTTGTTCATCAAGATCATTTTTTTAATTAGAATGAGTCATTAATGTCACTTTCATTTCTCATGCTTTGCTTCATTAAAACAAAAACTTAGCACCTTTTAAAAAGTTAATCATATGGATAAAAGTTAATAAACTAAAAGTATTAATACTTTTTTTTTTTTTACGTTTGTCTCAATCTTTTTTTTTTAGCTCCTGAGGTGTTTCTGTTACAGAAGGATCCCTCCTCTCTAGTGCTGTGTCATGCCACAGGTTTCTACCCAGCAGCAGTGACTATCACCTTATTAAGAAATGGACAGGTTCACGATGAGGATGTGGATCTTGGAAAAACACTGCCAAATGAAGATGGGACCTTCCAGAAGACTGCTATTCTCGATGTTCCTCCACATAACTGGAAGAAGCACCAGTATGTTTGTGTGGTGGAGCACAATGGAAAGACCATCCAGAAGATTCTGACTGAGGATGAGATCATTAGTAACACCAGTAAGTTGTTAATAGTGCGCTATAGTGTTTATGTGAAAATACTTGCTATAAAGTTTATCCTATCCTTGTAAATGATGACAGAAATTTCAATTTTGGCTGAACTGACCCTTTAAAATCACACTGGGCAAACTTATCAAATAGGTATTTGAAATCAAAATAGTTGACCTGAAAATGATCATTCTGTCATCATTTACTTGCCCTCATGTCGTTCCAAACCTGTGCGACACTCTTCTCCAGAACATAAGAGACAACATGCTGCAGATTATCTAGCGTGATCTTCTTTCATTCAATTAAAGTGACTAGGAAAAGTGTTAGAAACATTATGAAAATAGTTTGTATGACTTGTGGGCCATATTTCAAGTCTTCCGAAGTCATATGATAGCTTTGTTTGTTTATTAAAATGTAAGTTGTTATTCATTGCAGTGCACTAAGGCAACATTGGTAATTGTTATTTAGTTTACATTTATTAATCAAATACAGTGCCTTGCAAAAGTATTCATACCCCTTCGTTTTTTTTTCCCACATTTTGTTATGTTGCTGCCTTATGTAAAACTGCTTTAAATTACTTTTTTCCACATCAATCTACACTCCATACACCATAATGGTAAAGCAAAAAACAGGTTTTTAACATCTTTGTAAAGTTATTAAAAATAAAAAACTTAAATGATTCCATTGCATAAGTACTCATACCCTTATCTGGGACAGTTAAAACTTAGCTCAGGAGCATTCATATTGCTTGTAGATGTCACTACACTTCAAGTGAAGTTAACCTTTGGCAAATTCAATTGAATGGGTATGATTTGGAAAGGCACACATGTTTTAATTAAAGGTCTAACAGCTGATAATGCATATCAGAGCAAAAACCAAGCCCTGAGGTCAAAAGAACTGCCTGTAGAGCTCAGAAACAGGATTGCATCAAGCCACACATCTGTGGAAGAGTTCAGAAAAGCATTCTGCTTCATTGAAGTTTTATAGAAGCATGTAGTCTCTGTTACCCTTAATGGAAGTTTGAAACATCCAGGACTCTTCCTAGAGCTGGCCTCCTGGCCAAACTGAGCAACTGATGGAGAAGGGCTTTGGTTAGAGGTGAACAAGAACCTGATGGTCACTCTAGTTGAGCTCCATGATCATATATGCAGATGGGAGAAACCTAGAGAAGGACAAACATCGTTGCAACACTCCACCGATCTGGGCTTTATGTCGGTGTGGTCAGACTCTATCTTCTCCTCAGTGAAGACACATGAAAACACACTTGGAATTTACAAAAAAGCATCTAAAGGACCCTCAGACTGTGAGAAACAAGATTCTCTGGTCTGATGAACCTCAGTTCCAAGCATCATGTTTGAAGGAAACCAGGCACTGCTCATCACCTGCACAGTAGCATCCCAACAGCCAAAAGTAATGGTAGCAGCCTCATGCTGTGGGGCTGTTTTTCAGCGGCAGGGACTGAGGGACTCGTCAGTCGTCAGAAAAAGCTCAATGCACCAAAATATAGAGATAGCCTTGATGAAAACCCAGTCCAGAGCATCCAGAACCTCAGACTGGGCAGAAGGTTCACATTCCTACACGACAATGACCCTAA
>NW_015549649.1:315938-318209 GCF_001515605.1 Sinocyclocheilus anshuiensis
CTAGACTGGTGACCAAGAACCTGATGGTCACTCTAGTTGAGCTCCATGATCATATATGCAGATGGGAGAAACCTAGAGAAGGACAAACATCGTTGCAACACTCCACCGATCTGGGCTTTATGTCGGTGTGGCCAGACTCAATCTTCACCTCAGTGAAGACACATAAAAACACACTTGGAATTTGAAAAAAGGACCTAAAGGACCCTCAGACTCTGAGAAACAAGATTCTCTGGTCTGATGAAACAGCAAGAGAGGCTTATAGACAACTCTGTGAATGTGCTTGAGTGGCCCAGCCAGAGCCTGGGCTTGAACCCAATCAGATATTTCTGGAGAAACCTGAAAATGTGCATCTGCCCCCATCCAACCTGACAGAGCTTGAGAGGTGAAGAGGTGAGGAGAAGAATGGCAGATAATTGCCAAATGCTGATGAGCAAAGCTTGTCGCATTAAACAGAAAACTCTTGAGACTGTAAAGGTGCTTCAGCTAAATATTCAGTTAAGGGTATGAATACTTATGCAATGTACTTTTTCCAGTTTTTTTTTATTTTTAATACATTTACGAAGTTGTGACAATTCTGTTTTTGCTTTGTCAGTATGGTGTATGGAGTGTAGATTGATGTGGAAAAAAAGTAATTTAAAGCAGTTTAACACAAGGCTGCAACATAACAAAACGTGGAAAAAAATGAAGGGGTATGAATACTTTCACAAGGCACTGTATTTATTTTTATTCAGCTTTATTTCCAATTAACAATTTTATTTTGTTATTGATAATAACCGGGGACCTAACGAATTAATAACTTGTTATTATTAGAAATGTGAGTTAAGTTGTACATAAGTTGTTTTAACCTTATATTGCTTTTTCTGTGTATTATTGTGTTTTATTTATTTATTTATTTATTAAGTGTTTTTATTTATTTATTTATTTTATATTTAAGGACTAACAAAACCATACTTCAGACTGGTGTGGGTGACAGGAGTATTCATAGTACTAGTTATTGGTACTGCAATCCATATTTGGTACAAGGTAAGCATATGTTTACATCTTTTTTTCTGCTCTTATTTCTCATTCAAGTGGTTTCATCAGCTGTAGGATGATGGGAATGTCTGCAGCAATTACACAAGCGTTCGAACATTTGGATTTATACACACTTTAATGTGTTTGATATTAATTCCAGTAAGGTGGAATTAAAGAGAGCCAATGCTTCACTAATGTTGAAAATCACTATTATTTTTGAATTACTGTACATTTATGCACAACTTCATCTTCAACATCCATCACTTCAGTTAAATTTACATGTGAAACTTTTGAATGCTAGTGTAAACCGACTCCAAAACATCTTCAAATGTCAAGAAATATATTTACAAGCTATATTTACAAAAACAGTCAAAGCCAGATGTTTGTCTTAAAGCAACATTTTTGAGAAAGAAGTTAGCATTTTTATAATTCCAGTGTGTAATTGCTAAAGTATGAGATTTGGAATTGGTCACTGTCATTCAAATAGTATAATTACAAATATCCTTATTTAATTCATATTTATGACATTTATTTGCAGAAACATTTAAACAGACATTTAAACAGTGGGTATCAGCCGGTTTTATCCTTTGACAGCGATGGCAAGATTTACATCAACAAAAATCTTTGAAGAGTTTGCCCCAACCGTCTGCACTTTCCCCAGATTTCAGTCCAATCAGTGATCTTCTGGATGTGGGAGATCAGATGATTTCCAGCATGCATGTGTGACTAAAACATTTCTTGTTGAACAATATCCATGAGTATGGATGCCATGGACCTGTTTTCCCAAACAAGATGACCACATGACCAAACAATCACAGAAAAAAGAACACTTTCTAACATCTGTGTGGCGTTGAGTCTATAAAAGCACACTGGAGACACAACGATATAAAAGTGCAAATGAAAATCAGCTAAAGCGCATTCAGATACTGTCTGGATATTAAACTTTGTGTAAATATCCGATATAATGGGCACCTTAAATGCACTACTGTTTGTGAGCTTGTCCTTTTACCACTCACATTTCTATATATTTTCTGTATATTTATATAATAAAAGAATTGTAAATACACAGTTCACTGAATAATAATCGCTTGACAGCTAGCGTTTGTGAGTTTCAAATGGAAAAAAAATAAACTGAAATATTTAATAACACATGCAGTTCTCTCTTTTATTTCTTCAATAAAACTTAATTTAAAAATAAATATGAAAATAGGATATATATATATATATATATATATATATATATATATACACAAAAAT
>NW_015549649.1:318868-321079 GCF_001515605.1 Sinocyclocheilus anshuiensis
CACAAAAATGGAAACTTTACAGCAACCCGTCAAAAAACAAGCAAACAAACAATGGTTTGGGTGGGAGAAAGAATGTGTGCTTTTCATAGGTAATAAAAAGTAATAATATGGGGATTAGCTATATTTATTTGCTTAGTGTGTATTTGGGTTTTGGCTCTGCTGTTGTCCGGATTAGGGGATAACAGCAGAACTCTGAGAAGCATTTCATCCAAAATAGCGGACAATCTGAAGGTCTTTTATGCATTTTATGTCATGAGCGCTAATTGTGCCACTTGTTGCCATCCATGAAGAGTTGTTCAGAGTGGTTATTCATATTCAACAATCAACACACTCAATTCCTCCAATCAGAAACAAGCTAGAGTGATGGCACTTGATCTGCACATGATCAGTAGGATTCTCTCTCTGCCTGTGAAAAAAGGAGCACGATCATTTCACCTCAGCAGGTGAAATCTCTATTTTTCAATAGAATACTGATTTTGAGGTATGAAACTAACTTTTTGGATGTACAGTATTTTTTGTTTTCTGTCTAAAGTTTGGCTGACTGCGAATTTAAACTTGCATAGATTTTATCTCTAGGTTATTGATAAAAAATTAACATGAACAACCTATGCTAATATAGGTGTGGCTAGCTAGCATACGAGATTTCATCAAGGCTGCAATTCTAACAATGTGTTACACACATGGCCCAGTGTCAGCACCTTGTTTTTCTGTGCTGACATACTTTTCTGTTGGAAAATGAACATATTTAAATGTAAAACTACATTTAAAAATGAACATTAAACAATTTGTTGCTTTTACATTTAAAAAAAAAATACATGAATATTATCTCCACATGATCTCATTTAGTTATTCTGTTAATATGTCTATCTTGTACCATTTCATTAAAGTTTAGTTAAAGATTGTTCTTGACTCATCAGCTGATTAATGTATTTGAGTAAAATATATATTTAAACAATTAAAATCTAGTTAACACTAGAATAGTTGCCTAGTCTTTTGAAAAAATAGAAATAGACTTTTGCTCTTTGAAAGCATATGATGTCTTACATCTAAAATAATTGAACCATAAAAAAAAAACATAAGTAACATTATTAGATACTTCAGCAGTAAAGTGATTAATTTGAGGTAGGCTTTTATTTGAGATACAGGGGGTTAATATGACTTATTTTTCTGTGTTACAATCGCCCCCACCAAGGGAAATGTAAAACGTAAAAAGGAACATGTAAAAAATGTTACAATTGCCCCCAGTCTCCCCTATCCAGTGTTATTTTAAGTTTGGTTTCTGCATTCAGTTTCTGTTTCATAACCTGAATATTATTGTTAGATCTGCCTGTTAAATGTCTAAAGTGGGCTATCAAAATAAAGTGTTAACAGAAATGATCAAATGTCTGTCTGGGAAAGAATGGCTACTGAATGAAGCGGTCAACTTGTGCATAAATCATTGCTTCCTAAACATATGTATTAAAACTATACAGGTGCATCTCAATAAATTAGAATGTCGTGCAAAAGTTCATCTGGAGCAACAGTTTTCCTCAGTAACCACTTCATGCTGTCGATGTGCTGAAGACTACAGAGTGTTTGCAGCACTCTTTGACGACTACACTTATTTGAGAGTCAAATGCACAGATTTTCATCCATAATGAAGTTCATAATTTTCTTTATCTACGTACCTTTTGTTTACTCAGGTGAGATTCATCTCATAACATCATTTAAAGATTGAATTCTCTGTCAGCTAACCAAGTAAATTAGTTTTCAACTAATATTTATATTATATTTATTATTAATTTTGTTTTATTTCAGTTTCATTTCAATAAACAGAAATGTTTTTATTGGTTTTAGTTTTTGATAATATCCCTTGTTGAACTGACAGACATTTCTAATCTGATTTTTTAAATCTAATTTTCAATTTATTTCAATTTCAATTTTAAAAACAATTTATTATTATTATTAATTATTAATTTATTTATTACCCTTTTTAGTTTTTTTAATACATTTTTTGTCTATTCTTTATACAGTCCTATGTAAATTAATCCATTAACTGCCCCCCCCCCTTTTAACAAAGATCCATAGATTCATGAACACTTTGAAATACAGACGTAAGGTTGGTCTTTTTAACAGAGACACACTGCAGATTATAAGCACATTAAAGGGGTCATATGATGCTTTTTTAAAGATCATTATTTTGTGTATTTGGTGTAACAGAATATGTTGACA
>NW_015549649.1:322298-326625 GCF_001515605.1 Sinocyclocheilus anshuiensis
TTGTTTTGAGACTTTAGTCTTTGCAACTTCAGGGATCTTATCTATGCACAATCAGCTTGTAACACTCCAAAGAGAAAGGAAAACTTGAAATCGCATCATATGACCCCTTTAAAAAAATGAAAGTGTGAAAAAGTTCTAGAGGTTTAAGTTTACTGTAAAGCAAATGTACTGAACTAAACATTTTTACTTTACAAAATATGTTTTACAAAACGATTTGGACTCTAAAATTGCTATAAAATCAAAGCCGTGTGTCTAGCTGTCAGGGAGTCACAGTCACTACAGTCATCAGCGCCCACGTTCACCAGATTACTGATTACCCGCACCTGCTGCAGCTCATCAAGCTCCTCTTCATCTGCTCTCACTCCACAATCCTTCCTTGTCCGGTCTACCGTTCACATCTCTGAACAATACCAGACTCTCTGCCTACTTACCTGTGTTTGCTTACTTTAGAGATTCCTGTGCTCCAGTTCTCCACCAATCCAGCCCCTCCACGATCATCCTGCAAAGAAACAAGGATCCTTTATCGCCAGCTAAGCCATTTGGACTTTATCTCACTGTGCTTTACTCCCCTCTCGTCTGCTCCTGATTCTCCCTGCTCCTCAGTCAATAAATTCCTCTGTTTTGACCATTACCTTCTGTGTCCCTAGCCTGTGTCGTGACAGAAGACCGGACCAGGATACATACATTCGCATGTCATGGATCCCCGGCCTCCCATGCCTGCTGACATGCTTGACATGCAACACCATCCGAGCCACCCTCGCACCATGGCCCTTCCTGCTTCCTACGCGGGTCACACAGCTGAGTGTGGCGGCTTCCTCCTTCAGGTCTCCCTGTTCATCGAGATGCCGCCGCAGAAATTCCCCACCGAGTGCTCAAAGGTAGCCTTTCTCATCTCCTTATTGAGTGGTAAAGCATTACTCTGGGCTCGAGCTATCTGGAACACTCAAAGCACCATAATTGACTCCTATGAAGCTTTCTCCAATCACTTCAAGGAGGTGTTCGGTTCGGCCACTGGAATATGCTGTCTGTGCAGGATCAACTTCTGCGGCTGCGCCTGTGCGATTCTTCGATCAACGATTACACCCTGCAATTTCGCACACTAGCGAAGTGGATGGAATGAGGCCATGCTGTTGAGTGCCTATCGTCAAGGGCTTAATCCCCATATCCCCGTTCAGATGGCCATCTATGATGTTAACGTGGGACTTGAGAGCTTTATGCAGCGTCCTTTATGCAGCATCCTATCCTGATGAAGTTGCACACCAGCTAGCCTCACCTGCCTACGGTCCCCCAGTACCAGAACCAATGCAAGTGGACTCTGCTCGTTTGTCACGCACAGAGCATGCTCGCCGCCTCGCGGCAGGACTGTGTCTGTACTGTGCAGCCCCAGATCATTTCATCAAAACCTGCCCCGTGAGACCTCCACGCCCTGCGGTGAGTATGGTTCAACTAGAGCCAGAAATGCCCTCATTGTCCCTCCTACCGGTACAACTACTTACCCCAGAATCCTCTGTTTCAGTCTCTGCACTCGTCGACTCGGGCTCCGCGGGGAACTTCATTTCTCAAGCACTCCTAACTCAACTCAACCTGCCCCGTAAACGACAGCCCCGGGAGCTCCGATTCGAGACGATCCAAGGAAAGCCACTTGGGTGTGGACGGGTTATCTATCTAGCTCCCCCTCTGACGCTGAGAGTTGGATGTCTGCATGAGGAAACCATCTCGTTTCTGGTACTGGAGGGACCCACGGTGGACATCTTCCTGGGACGCCCCTGGCTCAATCAACATTCTCCAGAAGTCAGATGGGATCCCTGCGAAGTTACTCGCTGGAGCGATGCCTGTTTTCACAACTGTCTATCCCCTGTTTCCAAGCTGCTCAAGAAATCCTCACAGGCCCAAGTGTGTCCAGCCCTCATCGTCAGCCCGATTCAGTGGGACCTCACCGAACGCATCCGTGACGTCACCCGCACTGAGCCAGCTCCGCAGGGAGGCCCAGAAGGGAAAACGTACGTCCCATCCTCACAACGATTATCCCATCTGGGCTCAGTTCACGATGTACCGGGCTCTGGACACCCAGGCAGCCATTGGACTATCTCGCTCCTCCAAGCTCGGTACTGGTGGCCCAGTATGGCCCAGTATGTTCCGGGATGTCATCAGGTACGTCCACAGCTGCTCAGTCTGTGCCATGTTCAAGACTCCGCGCCACCTTTCATCTGGCAAATTGGTCCCACTACCAATTCCACAGAGACCCTGGTCACACATCGGGGTAGACTTCATCACTGACCTCCCCAATTCTGAGGGCCACACATGTGTGCTAGTAGCCGTGGACATTTCTCTAAGGCGTGCAAGTTGATTCCCCTGAAATGGCCTGCCCACTGCTCTCGAAAGTCTCTTCAACCATGTATTCCGAAATTACTGTCTTCCTGAAGGTATTGTCTCTGACCGAGGTCCTCAATTCATGTCCCATGTATGGAAGGCATTCTTTCGACTCCTGGGTGTTACGGTCAACTTGTCCTCTGGGAACCACCCACAGACCAACGGCCAGACTGAGCGCAAGATCCAAGAGCTCGGATGCTACCTCCGGTCATACTGCACCAACGATCAGCACAGCTGGAGCCGCTTCCTCCTCTGGGCCGAGTATGCTCAGAACTCGCTAAAGCAATCCACCACCGGCCTCACCCCGTTCCAATGCATACTCTGCTACCAGCCCGCTCTTCCCCTGGACGGAAGAGCCATTGGAGGTTCCAGCTGTGGACTACTGGTTCCGAGCGAGAGAGTGTGGGACTCAGCGCACATCCATCTCCAACGTGCAGTGCGGAGGCATAAGATCTTCGCAGACGCCCGCCGGTCAGAGCCCCCACGATTCAAGCCAGGAGATCAAGTCTGGCTGTCTACCCGGGATCTCCGACTGCCGTGCAAGAAGCTGAGTCCCCGCTACATAGGTCCCTTCCCAATACAGAGGCAGATCAATGACGTCACTTACCAGCTCCAGCTCCCAGCCAGGTACAGAATTCACCCCACATTCCACATCTCTCTCCTAAAGCCTTTCTCCCCCTCCACTACAGGACCCACCGAACCGGATGCACCTCCTCCCCAGAGATCTTGGAGGAAACATCGGTCTACCAGGTCCGTGACATTCTGGGCTCACGGCGACGAGGCGGCCGGCTCGAGTACCTGGTGGATTGGGAGGGATATGGACCAGAGGAAAGATCCTGGGTGGCCCGGGACGATATCCTAGACCCCTTGCTTCTGGAGGATTTCCATCTCACCCACCCTGATCGTCCCGCACCCAGAGGCCGTGGCCGTCCCCGTCGTCCCCTGGGGGAGGGGTAATGTCAGGGAGCCACAGTCACTACAGTCACCACAGTCATCAGCGCCCACGTTCACCAGATCTCAATCACCAGATTACTGATCACCCACACCTGCTGCAGCTCATCAAGCTCCCCTTCATCTGCTCTCAATCCACAATCTTTCCTCGTCCAGCCCCTCCACGATCATCCTGCAAAGAAACAAGGATCCTTTATCGCCAGCTAAGCCATTTGGATTTTATCTCACTGTGCTTTACTCCCCTCTCGTCTGCTCCTGATTCTCCCTGCTCCTCAGTCAATAAATTCCTCTGTTTTGACCATTACCCTCTGTGTCCCTAGCCTGTGTCGTGACACTAGCCAAGTCATGTTTCAAATTTAAAGTTGATATTACAAAAATCGAGCCAGCAAAAAAGGTTTTAAAGTACAATTTTAATTGTAACATTTTCATCATTTTCACATGATGAATTTTGAGTTTAAACCTTTTGATTAGGGATGCACCGATACCACTTTTTCCAGTACTCGCCCGATACCTATACTTTTATTTTTGGTACTTGCCGATACCGAGTACCGATACGAATATTTTCATTGCATTTGTAAATTTTTTAAATATTGGGTACAGAAACCAAAAGAGTATGTATAATGTTAGTTGGTTAACTTAATTTATCAAATAGATACAGTCAAACCAAAATTTATTCAGACACCTTCAACATTTCTCACATTATCACAGTTTATTCGTTATAGTTTAGAAAATGATAATAAAATATGACAAGAACTCAGAGTTAAACTGTGTCAGAACAAATTCAGCTTGATAATGCCAGATAACTTTGATAGAAAGGTATGTAATGGATTACAATAAACCAAAAATGATTCATACAGCTGTCAATATTTACACAACTATCAATACTTTGTCGGGTGACCCTTAGCCTTAATGACAGCCTGTAGTCTCCTGGGCATGCTGTCACCCAGCTTCATGCAAACCAACCTCAACTTCAATGTTTTTCCCAGACTCGGTCTGAATAATTTTT
>NW_015549649.1:326682-331397 GCF_001515605.1 Sinocyclocheilus anshuiensis
GCACACCAGCTATACAGGCATTAATACTGAATGTTTTATATTCATTGCATACATATACTTCGTAGACATCTGTAATCTCTAATAACTCCATTCTGCTGTCTGTTGTCGGTGTTTCTTTGTCTGAATATGGCACTTATCACATGCTGTGTGGTATCGGCATTTGGTATCGGGGCATTTTAACGAGTACGAGTACAGGAGCTCAGTATCGGGCCCGATACCGGTGCATCCCTACTTTTGATGGAACTGCAAAAGTATTGATTTGAAATTTAAAAGAAAAAACTAAATGACTCAAACAGTAATTTTAACACACTGTACAGTATGCGGTGTTTAATTATGTTTAGGAGCTTTATGTCTTCATGTTTTGTTAAAGTTGCACACCTTCACCACACTTTACACTGAAATAAATGGACAGACGATTGCAGGAATCCCAGAGATTTCTTCTGTAACTACACTGGATGGAAGACAGATTGATTATTATGACAGTGAGATAAAGAAGCTGATTCCCAGACAGGACTGGATGAAGGAGTTTGCATCTGGAGACAGATTTAAAGAATACACTGAGATCAAAGAGCAAGTACAGCAGATCTACAAAATCAACATTACTGTTCTAAAACAGCGATTCAATCAGTCACATGGTGAGTTACAATACTATATACTACAGTTTTAAATATCAAGATTGACCTTATACAATAATAATAAAAGTAAGCCCTGTCTCTCTCTTCTTCAGGTGTTCATACGTATCAGAGGATGTATGGATGTGACTGGGATCATCAGACTAACATCTCACATGGGTTTGATCAGCACGGTTATGATGGAGGGGATTTTATCTCACTAGATGTGAAGAAAAGCAAATACATCACATATACAGGGAATGTCCATAGAGCAGAAGTGGAACGATAACATAAAACAACTCAAACAGTGCTACGGACATGATTGCATTGACTGGTTAAAATCATTCTTGACACTGAGGAAAGTGGATTTAGAGAAAGGAGGTAGCTTGTCTTCAAGAAATTACCTTTGTTCAACCAGGAGATTATATTGTATTGTAATGACTGTGTTATTGGTGTTTTTCTTTTCTCATGGATTGCTTCATTTACCCTCTGGTGCCCTTCGGTCACTTTTAGCTAAAAAAATTGTTTTAAAATGTAAAAAATTTTAGCTTCATGGGAAAACTGGATTTTAAAGGCCCAGTCTTTATATTAACCTGAAATACTGCATCAATTTTAATAATAATAATAATAATGAAAAAGTATTAGAAAATAAAATGTATTTACAATGGGGGAAAATGGCATAAATTATTGTATAAATATTAATTAATACCATAAAATTCTCTCAAAATAAAAAAAAATATTATTCAACAAAAACATATTACTATTTTTTCAGAGAAATCAGTTACATTTCAGGTGTCACTTTTAACCATGAAATTACAAGTGTGACTCCAAAATGAGGAGCACCAGAGGGTTTAAAAAAATGTAGCTGCTTTTATGTTTGAGTTGATCTTGTGCATAAATTTAACTGATCTGAAGTATATTAAGTATTTTCATCATGTTTATCTCAGTCCTTCGGCTCCTGAAGTGTCTCTGTTACAGAAGGATTCCTCCTCTCCAGTGGTCCAGTGTCGTGCCTCAGGTTTTTATCGTGGGAACTAGGGGTGCTGAGGGTCCTGCAGCACCCCCAGCCGCAGGGCCGGGTCTGAGATTTTCCTTGTGCCCCTTGATCATCCCCAAGATACTTAATTTTTGTGATAGTTTTGTGATTAATTGTTTATTAAACTGACCAGAAATGTAGCCTAAAGCGGTTGTATTTTTCTTGCGTGCCTCGCAGCGCGTGTCCCTACTTCTCCCCCTCACACTGACAGAATTTCATGTGAAATGTTCACGCGATATTACCGTAATTTTACATTCTGACTTGTAAAAACTATTCACGTCCTCGTGTTTTTTATGAGCCATTTTCCGAAGCTTTCCAAACGTGTTCCCCCACAAAAGTGTCTCAGGCGAATGCAAAATTCCTTGGGGGAATGTAAACATTTTGGGGGGAATGCAAATTTTTGTGAATGAATGTAAATTGTTTTGGGAATGCATTTTTTTTTGTGTGTGTGTCCAATAGAAATTCCAGTAGGGTGGAATTAAATAAAGCCAATGCTTTACTAATGTTGAAAAGCACTGTTATGGCTGGAAATGATTCAGAATTATTCAAATGCGTTAAAATGCAAAGCCTCATCTTCAGTTCTGGGTGATGACAAACTTTTGAATGCTAGTGTAAACTGAAGACTCCAAAATGTCTTCAGACATCAATAAATTAGACATATTGTTAATAAATGATCTCTACATAATGTTTAAAGTTTTTATTGCTCAGCCAATCATTAGATGTGTAATTCAGTTTTCAAGTAGCTGTATTCACATGGATCACAACAGTCCACTCTTATTCAGACTACTCCTAATAATCAAAATCTCATGTAACCATTTGTAATAAATTGCCCAATTCTGGTAGAAATTTCATTTGGATACAAACGTTTTTTTTTTTTCAAAATGTGTTAAAAAAATCTATAAAGACTCATTGTAGAAATTCATATTGAATATTTAGGTTTTGTTTTTTATATGGCGTTATATACAAACATGTGCTGATTGAATGCAACTGACAACAGTTAACAAAGTTTTGTTTTTAAGTTTCAAAAGTTTAAGATGTTTAAAACCTTAAGTGAAAAAATTGTTTCAGAATTTGCTGTTTATACAATTCTCATTTAATCTTTTACCTTGCAGTCTATCAAAATGAAAAGCAGGCCTAAAGATACAAACATTTCTTTCAGACTTTCTTCCAGTCGTCTGCAAAGACCCTGTATATCAGTCCAAACATGAATCTTCAGGATATGGGGCAACAGATGATTTCCAGCATGCTTGTGTGACCAAAACATGTTTCAGTGGTGAATAATACCCATACGTCATGGACTTTTTTTTTTTAGAAAGGGTGATCAGCGACCGTTTTAGCGACAAATTCGCATTTGTAAATATTAAAAAAAAAAAGGCTGCTATAAATACACTGTTCATTTTATTCAAGTTGTTAGTTGATTAGTTTGAGTGCTAACTTTTATGGGTTTTAAGTTTAAAAAAAACAAACATTGAAAATTTGCAGAATTTTTCTTCAATAAAACTGTTGTGTGTAAGAAAATATAAAGCTGAAAAAAATATAATAGACGTAACTGCTATTGTTGTAGGTGCAACATCAGCCAAATTTGTAAATGTGAATGATTGTATGTTTTGCAAAGTATATGTGTAAAAATTAAGAAGCACAAGAATGTCTTGCATTTTAACCTCAAATTTGTAGTTTAATCTCAAATTCTAGTTTAACCTCAAATGTACTTATAAATCACGTAACTTGTTTGTCGTGTTCGCTGGGAAAGCCCTAAATGATGTAATTTCCACCTCATCAAGAAATATTGTTCTTGGTAATGAAAATGAAGAAATCAATTTACTGAATGAAGAAATTATTTTTAATCATTTTTGCACACAATTTTACTCATTCCCAGAGGTTCTGCGCTTATAATGCCTCAAACATTTCCGCGTGAAAGATGCTTAGGACAACTGATGGAATATATATGGACGTCGCACACGTCAATTCAAGTGATTTTTGACCATTCAAGTGCAATAAGAAGAAGATGCGAATAAGAGCTCAATTCAGTTCTCACATGCTCTCTGAGAGATGTTTTCTGTGCACACTCACACATAAAGTTCTTTTCCGAGGCTTACTGTGCTTAAACTTTCTGATACACACAAAATTGTCAAAATGCCTGTCTTGGTGAGTACTCAAGTAAACACAGGCAAGAAACAACACGCACATGTAACAGTATATTAGAACCGTGCATTAGGTCTTAAAGTGACAGCAGCCTAATAAACCTGCTGCTGTCTGTTAATCAAACAACAAAAGCTATTGCACAACAAAATTGGCCCTATAGTACCACCCAGAGTTGTACACTTTCAAAATTCTGTAAGTATCTTTCTAAAATAACTCAACACCTAATAAAATATATTCTATTAAAATCAATATCTGATATGAATCAACACCTAATTATATACATTGTAAAAACACACACTGAGTGAGGAAACATTTAGGTGAGACCACATATTAAAAAATCTACTACTAAAAAAGAGTTCACAAATACTCTAATGACTGGTATTTCCAAAGTTACTTAAAGCTAATGTGTCTAAAGGGGGTTACCAAAAAAAAAAAGTGTTATCATAATTAAATGTCTGTCTGCAGATAAAAGGTTAGTGAGTGAAGCAACGTCGATGTGTGAGTAAAAGCTTCCTCCTGTGTCGAGACTGTTCTGAAACTTTCTTAACCACTTCTTCTCGTCATTGTGCTGAAGTCTAGAGTTTTTGCAGTGCTTTTTGACGACTACACTTATTTGAGAGTCAAATGCACAGATTTTCATCCTTAATGAAGTTCATAATTTTCTTCATCTACGTACCTTTTGTTCGCTCAGGTGAGATTCATCTCATAACATCATCTAAAGGTTGAATTCTCTGTCAGCTAATCAAGTAAATCCAGATCTAGGCCCTGTCCACAGGAACGCAGTTATTTTTAAAACCGCAGCTTTTTCTATGCGGTTTGGCCGTTCGTCCACACGCAAACGCAGCACCAGGTCACTGAAACCGAACATTTGCGAAAACGCCTGCCAGGGTGAAGATTTTCAAAAACTCTGGTTGCAGTGTTATCGT
>NW_015549649.1:331484-331917 GCF_001515605.1 Sinocyclocheilus anshuiensis
TCCACCTACTGGAAACTTTTTCAGGCTTCTGATTGGCCAACATGGCTTTACGGTTGAGATTATATCGCCACCTGTTGATTTGGCATGCTCTTGACAGTGCTTCATAGCATGAGTTTGCGTTTTCATGTGGACAGAGATTTTTTTTAAAAAACGGAACAAGGAAAAACTGGGACATGGCCTTAGGCTCTCGCCATGAATATAGCCACAGAAGCTGGCATGGCGTTAAAAAGGATAGAAAGATTTCTCTTTCAGCAAGGTCTAAAGCTACTTCCCTGCGTTAAACTTAGGGTGCTTTCACACTAGCACTTTTGGTGTGCACCCGGGTTCGATTGATGTCAGAGTTCGGTACGTTTGAATGATGTGAACGCTGTCTTCCGAACTCGGGTGCGCACCGCTTAAAAAGGGTGGTCTGGGGTACGGTTCAAGTGAACTC
>NW_015549649.1:331954-333270 GCF_001515605.1 Sinocyclocheilus anshuiensis
TAGTAAGGGTTGCTGCTGATGTGAACGCAATCGTACCAAATCACGGAAGTGAACCGCTATTAATGGCGTATTATTTGATAAAAATGTGTGTGTGTTTGTGCGTGTTTCACTCACTTTCTTGATGAGTGTGACTGACGTGCTGCAAGCAGAGAGCTGTATATCTCATTTCTGTTCACCTTCAGTTCTTTAGAGCATCTGCAGTACATTCGTAAGTGCCGTTATGTACTGAAGCTTTGGAAACAAAACTAACGGTTCAAAAACATAAATATAAAATTGAAGAGAGCCTTGCTACGCATTTTGCCCTCTTCTCCTGCGCCATCGTTACTAAGCAACGGGGTAAACATTAATATGTTGAAGAAGCTTTTTATGTTTATGTTTAGTTTTCATGTACATTTTTGTTTAATTTTTAGTAATTTTGTTGTTTTTTTTTTTGTTTATTTTAGAAAATGTCCTGTAATTATGCATTTTTAAGTTGTTGTATAGTTTTGAGGGCTTTTATGATTTGAAATGTACAAAAAATATATACATACATTGAAAATTCAGTGCAGTCATTTTCATTGTTTTTTTATTATTAAAACGGTTGTAAGAAACAAAATAAAGCTGAAAACATAAAGCAAGTTTCAATGATAATTTAATAATGGTATGTGCAACATCCGAATTTTTATGTGAATGATGTTTTGTAAGTTTCCAGAATGCACCATAGCATGAATGCGTTATGCAGATTACTTTTATTTATACCTAAATTACCAGTCTTGAGTTCTTTCTGGTCCTGGAATATGATTGACTTCAGAGCCTTTTCCAGGAGTGTGATATTGTAGTGATATCATAACTTTAACCGTTTCACTGTTTGTATTACTCCGCGCTTGCATTGTAAGATGGGGTTAGTTGTAACACTAGTTACAACTAGTTGTCAGTTTGACCAATCAGAAACAACCTATGGTGATGTCATCCATATCATACACTCCCATCTCCATTTTGAGCTAACAGGAGAAGTGGCATGTGTCTGTGAGCAAGTGAATTTTATCACCAAAAAAGTGATTTTCAGGTAAGAAAGTAATTTTTTTGTATCAAGATTATTTTTTGCCTAGCATTCATTGTAATGTAGATGATAATTTTTGACTTACATAATCTTAAGTAGCCATTTCTCTAGTTTAATTTGATGCTAGACATTAATGCTAACTTCAACCCCACATGCTAAAAGAGTTAGCTATGTAATGGCTGCTTGGGGTGGGGATAGTTGTAACAGTTCATTAAAAATTGTCATACACTGACACACACAGCAATTTGTTATAGTGTTAAGTTTAAAGTCCCATAAG
>NW_015549649.1:334804-343426 GCF_001515605.1 Sinocyclocheilus anshuiensis
TTTGTTATAGTTGTAAGTTTAAAGTTCCAGAGGAAATACACCACACACACACAGCAATTTGTTATAGTTTTAAGTTTTAAGTTCCAGAGGAAATACACTACACACACTGACACATACAGAAATGTTAGTGTTAAGTTTAAAGTTCCAAAACGAATATACTATACAGACACACACACACACACACACACAGTAATTTGTAATAGTTTAAAGTTCCAGAGGAAATACACTACACACACCACACACACACACACACACACACACACACACACACACACACACACACATTTGATATAGTGTTAAGATGTTCTAACAAACTACAACACACACACACTCACACACACACAGCAATTTGTTGTAGTCTTGAGTTTAAAGTTCCAGAATATTTTTGTTAGTTTTATTGTTCATTTTTGTTCTTCAGTAAAGTTCTTGCATAATCTGGAAAGTGTGGATGTTGGTTCACCAAATTACCTCTTATTGTTACATCTATCCCGAGCTAGTGTTACAGCTCACCCCAGTAGTGGGGTAGGTTGTAACAACGGAACTCTTTGTATTTGACATTAACTCACATAATCTGTGATTGTGTAGTACAAGTTCAAGTGAGTTTTATTTGTAGTAGACAAATGTGGCTACAATGTATCAAAGTTTGAGAGGTCTAGCATGAACAACCAAAGAAAGTTACTGACCCTCAAACAAAAAGTGTTACTACCATCCCCGGTCTCCCCCTATTTCTCACAGCGAGTGTCATGGTGAACGCCCAAATACGTTCTAATTTTATAAATAAAATATTTTTATGTCACGGAATGTAGTTTTAAGAGTTTTTTTTTAAATTAGAAAGTAGTTGTTTAGACTTTAAATATGTAATAAAGATAACATCTATTTGAAAATTTGCTTCTGTGTTTTCGGAGATGAGAGCTCCAGGACGTCAGCAGCAGTTCAGCGTTCATAAACCCGCCCGAGAGCACCTCACCTTGGCCAGATCTTCTGGAATTTACTGCTGGCTCTGATGTCTTTATAGTGGTTAAACCTGAACTATAATTCATATTGGGTAAATCTCGCGGGTAGTCTTTGAAATAACCGACTGTGAAGCTCCTCGAACCGCAGGATTGTTTGCAGGCCGCTGGATGAGAGAAACTGAAGATGTAATTTGGGCTTGGAAATCTTCAGCGAGTCTCAGATGGAGCCCGAGGCGAGCAGCGGGGAGCGGGAGTGTGTTTTCCCGCTGGCGCGCTCATCTTCACTACCTCTCGTCGAGCTAATGGCCGCTGGAATCGCGCTGCAAGCACTCGGGCCCCTGAGAGTGAGAATAAACCTGCTGGGAGGAGAGAGAGAGGGGGACCCTCGCTGTTTCAAACTAAAGGGCAGAGGAGGTGAGACAAAACACACGGCGAAACAGTGTTTGTACTCCTCCTGAAGCTCCAGGGCGCCTCACGTGTCGAGTGTCACTTCATTTTCATTACCAAGAACAATATTTCAGCGGCGGCCACACCGGCCCCATGGGGCGGAAAATTACACGATTTAGGGTTTTATCATCTGAAACACAAGAGTTGCATTTTCTGAGAGACACTGAAGGGATGGAGAGAGACCTATAAAAGAGTATACAAATCTGTTATATACTTTACAACAGATGTAAAAGAAAAAACAAACGAGTAAGGAGCCTACGCCAAGGTAAGGTGAGTAATTGGGGAGTTCCAAAGCTAAATAAAGAAACACACGCAATACTAGTGTCAAGCAACAAACAAAGTAAAATGACTGATAAAAGTTATAAATGCAACTACTGGTGTGGTGTATTATTTAAAGAAACAGTGCACCCAAAATGAAAACTCATCATTTGCGCACTGTCACATCGGTTCGGATTTGATGTTTAAAAGGCTTCTGGGTAAAAGATGCAACAGAATTTCACTAATTAACAATTAAACTATAAATGTTTTATTAATACCACTGTAAATGCATGAACAAAACTCACGACTGGTAATTTAAGTATAAACCATAGACTGTATAAAAACATGGACGTAGTGTCCGTGACGTCAGGGGAGTCTATGGGATTGACTCCCGTTTGCAGCCAGCCTCTAGCGGCCAGTCGATGAATTGCAGTTTAAGTCACTTCCTCGTTGGCTTCATGAGAGAGAGCGGGAGGTTGCCGCTTGGTATAAACCCATAAACGGTAATCTGCATGATGCATTCATGTTGTGGTGCATTCTGGATTTTTTTTTTTTTTAAATCACAGGATACAAAGAAAACAATCTAAATTGTGAGATATGGGAAAAGGTAAACACATACATTACAATACACACATTATTTACATACAAATTTAGCTGATGTTGCAGGTAGCATTATTAAATTATTATTGAAACTTGCTTTATTTTTCAGCTTTATATTGTTTCTTACAACTGTTTTAATGAAACAAAAACAATGAAAACTGCAAGAACTGCATTGAAATTAATCATTCTTTTTAAACAGATTCTTTTTAGTGAACTAGATGAATCAGACTGAAGCATGTGAAACTGTTCGAGCAGCACAGATCTACAAGTTACTCAATCAAAACTTACTTTCAAATGCCTGACCAATTACATTAGAATCATGTTTTTAAATTTATTTATGACCAAAGGCATTTTCACTGTTTCCTTTAACGTTTAATTTAAATGTGCAGATTGTTATCATAAACCCAAATGAAACATTGCTGTTTAGTTATTCTTAGGAAAGTTATGCTAGAATGCTGTTTTGAAATGTATTTATGACTTAAATGTTTAACAACCTTTACCTAAATCAAACCTATAAACATACATTTGAACTGCTTAATTTAACATTTAATTTAAATGTGCAGATTGTTATTATAAATCCAAATGAAACGTTACAGAAGTGTTGCTGTTTGTTTTGTTTTGTTTTTAATGAAAAATACATTAGAATGATGTTATGAAATGTATTTATACACTGTAAAAAAAAATCTGTGACATTTACGGTAAAATACCGGCAGCTGTGGTTGCCAAATGCCTGACAGTCACTCAGACTCAAAAAGAGTCAATATACTGGTGTATCTGATCTTATGATTAATTAATCATTCAGGCCTGACGGAGAGTAAATTGCTCATTTTTGGGTGAACTTTCCCTTTAACAACTTACTGATGTTACTCTTGATCTCGTCCTCCTCAGTCTTCCAGATGGTGTTTCCCTGGTGCTCCACCACACAAACATAAGTTGTTCAGCAGTTGTTCTGGTGTTAAAAGTGCTTGCTAGGGTGTTACTAGGTGGTTTCTAAGGTTTTGCCTTGTGGTTTATAGGGTTTTATGGGTGGCTACATACATAGGTGGTTGCTAGGGTCTTCTGTATTGTTAGGTGTTGCTATGCAGTGTTATCATGGTTGCTAGGGTGGTTTCTAGGATGTTGCTATGTAAAAGCTACATTGTGACTAGGGTGCTTAGTTGTCAGGACATTTGCTATGCAGTTGCTAGGGTGTTAAAAGTGGTTGCTAGGGCATTGGCAGGGCTGTTCTGTTATGTTTGTAAGGGTTCTATTTGCTATGCAGTTGCTAGGGTGTTGGGGTGGTTGCAAAGTATTACTAATGTATGTGGTTTCTAAGGTGTTCTGGGCTGTTGTTAAGTAATTGTTATTAGTAGGGTGTTATGGGAACTTACTAGACATTTCTTTGCAATTTCTACAGTGCTCTGTAGAGTTACTTGGCCATTGCTAGGCAGTTGGTAAGATGTTGTGGGTAGTTGCTAGGGTGTTACGATGTGGTTGCTAGGTGTTTTCTTCCCTATGTGAAAAGAATTCCCCCACTGGTGTCTAGATACTGCTTGAGTCCCTCCTTCAATATAAGTCTTTGGCCTTTGTGATTTCTATTGTGCGGCAGGATAATTCGAGGCATCGTTCATGTGTGTGGCTCAGATGGTGAGCTGAAGTCTAATAGACAAATTCATTTTGCACAAATTGAACCTGGAATTGAGTCATTCTGAAACACCTCACAATGATCACAATATAAAATGACACCCATTCTGCTACGAGCTGAACCCAATCCGCTCTCATGCCATCACGCAGCCGTAATTTGATTGGGTGTGAAGTGTTTTTGACACATCCGCACATAAGAGCTGTTGCGGTTGTTGATTTGCTGTCAGCACCTGTAGAGTTTTAACAGGAAGAGGAAATCAGGACTCTTAATGAACAACTTGGTGATGGCCTCAAATCCATGTGTGAAGATGACACTGTATATTTTTCATTTAACTAGATGCATACAGTATCAGTTCTAGTGCGTAAACATCCTTAGATATTTGAGTTTAATGCTACTGTATATAAACGTGACCACGTCCAGTTGATTGGTAGGTTTCTATGTGAAAGAGCTGAGATCCAAGCTTTCACAACTATGTTGTAAAGAGATTGTAATACTGTTTTTTCATAAGCTTCTTTAATGCGTGATGCTGTTTGTTGTTTTAACGTAATACGTATTTTCATAACATTGCAGAAATGCTGTGATATAGTTCGCACATCATTTTGCAATATTTTATGAACATTTTTACAACATCAGATCTAAACAAATTTTTTTTTTTTGTTGGTACATTTAATGTTTAATTTAAATGTGCAGATTTTAAAACACCGTGTTGTTTTAAACCCAAGCAAAACATTCCAGAAACATTGCCGTTTGTTTGTTTCATAGTAAAATTACATTAGAATCATGTTTTTAAATTTATTTATGACCAAAAATGCATATAAACAAAGGCATTTTCACTGTTTCCTTTAATGTTTAATTTAAATGTGCAGATTGTTATTATAAACCCAAACGAAACATTCCAGAAACATTGCAGTTTGTTTGTTTCATAGTAAAATTACATTAGAATCATGTTTTGAAATTTATTTATGACCAAAAATGCATTTAAACAAAGGCATTTTCACTGTTTCCTTTAACGTTTCATTTAAATGTGCAGATTGTTATTATAAACCCAAACGAAACATTCCAGAAACATTGCAGTTTGTTTGTTTCATAGTAAAATTATATTAGAATCATGTTTTGAAATTTATTTATGTTACTGTAGCATTTTTACATTCTTTTACTGTTAAAATCACAATAATTTTTTACAGTGTAGCTAAGATGTTTAAGAGCTGTATCACATCAAACCTATAAACATTGAATTTTCACTGTTTAATTTAACGTTTAATTTAAATATGCAGATTGTTACTATAAATGCAAACGAAACTTTCCAGAAACTTTGCTGTTTTTTTTTTTTAGGAAGTTAAGTTACAATGATGTTTTGTAATGTATTTATGACTAAAATGTTTCACAACTTCACATCAAACCTATAAATATATACATTTTCAATGTTTAATTTGACGTTTAATTTAAATATGCAGATGAAATTATTTTAAATCTAAAAGAAACGTTGCAGAAACGTTGATGTTTGGTTTTTGTAGTAAAATTACATTATAATGATGTTTCAAAGCTAAATTGTTTGGTATTTTTACATTGTTTCATAATGTTTTAAGCTGGCTGTATAGTTAAAGTCATTAAAGACCAAAAAGAACGAGAAGAAGATGAAGGACCACAGGCTCCTCTAAGGTGGGCGTATTTGATTAATTTGATTTATCATTTCAGTTACCAAACCATCATTAAACGCATGTTTATTACCTAGGAGCCCGTGAACAGATTGCAAGGCCGTAAACCGCCGTCAGAAGCCATTTGCGAAGAGGACAAGAGATTAAACATGAAGAAGAGCGGCAGAATGGTGCCAGTGGCTGGTATATATATAAATCTTCACCCCAAACATGTATTATGAATCCAGACAAATGGGCTTTTGCTGTCTCTGCTGCACAGATGCGTTCATAAACCCTTGTTCAGCTGCGAAACAACAGCCTCGTGTGTGTTTATGAGCTTTAAACAGGGAAAGATGATCATGAGATGCTTTGGTGTCGCGAAGGAAGAAAGACACACCCATTTGGTTTTAGGTGAACTATTCCTTCAAAAGATAATTTTTTTTATTTTATTTTTTTGCTGGCCATCGGCTCCTCCATTTGTTATGATTTGACAGCTTTAAGAAACAATTCTTTCTTGGTTTTAGCATAACTCCAACTGATTTTTGTGTGTGTGTGTGTGTGTGTGTGTGTGTGTGTGTGTGTCTGTAGAAAAATTACATTATAATGATAATTTGAAATATATTTATGACGTGACATGCTTAACAACATGCTTAATGCTTAACAACTTCACCACATCAAACCTATAAACATAAATTTTCAATTTTTCATTTAATGTTTAATTATACATATGAAACATTCCAGAAACGTTGCCGTTTTTGTAGTAAAATTACAGTAGAATGTTTTAAAATGCATTTATGACTAAAATGGCTAACTTTACCACATCAAACCAATAAATAAATACATTTTTGTTTCTTTTAATGTTTAATTCAAATATGCAGATTGTTACTATTAATCCAAAATAAACGTTACAGAAGTGCTGTTTTGTTTTTTTATAGTAAAATTACATTAGAATGATGATGTGAAATGTATTTATGACTTAAATGTTTAACAACTTTTTATATATACTGTACATTTTCAACTTTAAATGTGCAGATTGTTACTTTAAATACAAATGAAACGTTCCAGAAATTTTTATGTTTTTTTTTTTTTTGTAAAATTACGTAGAATGATGTTTTGAAACGTGTTTATGACGTAAATACCTAACTTTATCACATCAAACCCATAAACAAATGCATTTTTGGCCTAATGGTTAGAGAGTCGGACTCATAACCCAAAGGTTGTGGGTTCGAGTCTCGTACCGGCAAGGATTGTAGGTGGAGTGAATGTACAGCGCTCTCTCCCACCTTCAATACCACGACTGAGATGCCCTTGAGCAAGGCACCGAACCCCCAACTGCTCCCCGGGCGCCGCAGCATAAATGGCTGCCCACTGCTCCGGGTGTGTGTTCACGGTGTGTGTGCACTTTGGATGGGATAAATGCAGAGCACTAATTCCGAGTATGGGTCACCATACTTGGCCACGTCACGTCACTCACTCACTTGAAATCCTATACGAAACGTTACGGAAACAAAATTTGGTGTTTGTAGTAAAATTACTTTAGAAGGGGTTTTAAAATGTGTTTATGACTTGTTATCTCTAACAACTTTACCACATCAAACTTATAAACATAATTTGTCACTGTTTGAATGTGCAGACTGACAACAGCCTCCTGCATGTTTTAAGCAGGAAAAGAAGATCGCGAAATGCTGGTGTCGCCAAATAAAGAAAGACTCGTCCAATTACGTCTCAGCAAGCCTACAGACGCCAGGGTGAGTAAATAAAGACACGACAGTCGTTTTTTGTTGAACTGAAAGGGGATTTTTGGATTTATTTTCCCGCCTGGCCATCGGCTCCTCCATTCGTTATGATTTGGCAGCTTTCAGAAGCGATTCCTCGTAGGTTTCAGCTTAACTCCCGGTGACTCGCGCCATTATGCCACTGCGTTTTCCGGCGGGAAGAGTAAAGCGATCTATTGGGTAAATGGCGATCTCTGCTAGCTTTCTCTGCTCTAGGAGAGTAAGCGTGGGAAGATGAAGTGAACTTGTCGCCCCGTGTAGCCTCGCTCATCTGTGAGGATGCTTCTGTCGGGCCTTTTGTCTTGGTTTTTTCCTAAATAAGAGCGTGATCCTGAGAGGAAATACATCACCGCTCCAATAAATGTGATATATTTGTAGATATAGAGGGTATTTGTCAAAGCAACACCAGGAGGCCATGTTGTTCAAGTGCAGCTGTGGCGTTTCACATTAAAACTCTTGAGGCGACTGGAAGACATTCGTTTCATTTACAGTTTCTGCTTTTGCAAGGAATCAGCAGTCTCATATGTCTAGTAACCTGGGTAAATCTTATTAAATCTACTAAGAACATGTACAGGTCATATTTTATGCAAGACTAGTGCCATTATATGTAACTGTAAACGTGCTTAATGTAAAAAAAAAATAATAATAATTTCATTGCATGTAATTTAGGTTTAAAATGTTAGTTAAATGCAACTAAAAATATAAAATTTCGTTGTGCATCTATATCTAAAGTGTAATCGATATTTTTAATTAGTCACTTGTTTGACAAGTTGACAAAATAAACAATAATTGTAAAATGTAACCAAGAAATATTATTATTATTATTATTATCATCGTATTTTAATATAAAACAACAAAATATTCAATTGATCACATTTTTTTTCCATTTTATTATCTGTTTTTATTATATTGATGTATTTGCACATTAATTTAGGATAATTTGTATCTCTGTGTGTAGTGTATGTACGTAAGGACGTCAGCGCTCAGTAATCTGGACCCTTCGATGCTCCACGACAAGATGACAAGCCACGACAAAACTCAAAAGTTTGTAAGTCAACGAGTGACATATGGCATAAAAAAACATGATTGGGCGACTGATGAAAATACATGAATCAACATGGAAATTAGAGAGGAAGTCAGAGAGCAGAAATCATCTCCTCTGAGAGAGAGAGCACTTTTACATCTGAACCCAGAAAACAGTAACGGCTCCATTCACTTCCTGTCTGCACTCTTTAGTGTGTGAGAGATGAGGATTAGAGCGTCTCAAACATAGACTGTATAAAAACATGGACGTAGTGTCCGTGACGTCACCCGTAGGTTTCTGAAGAGCG
>NW_015549649.1:343555-345966 GCF_001515605.1 Sinocyclocheilus anshuiensis
TACTCATGACAATCGCAGCTTCTGTCGAATCGCGATCTCGATTCCATTTCGATTTATCGTGCAGCTCTAATGAAACACGATGGGTGTGATTAAGGTGAACAGAATGACTGATATATATATATATATATATATATATATATATATATTTCATATTAATGTTTTATATAATTGTTGAATTTGAATTAATTTTAGTTTTAATTTGTTTTAAATAAATGTTATGACTATTTTTTTGTAAATCTAAATTATTATCAACTAAATCTAAAAACAAAACAAAAATGTCATAACTTGCAATAAAATAAACTTATTTCAACTAGTTGTCAACGAAAGTATAATTTTCATATGGACATTCAAAAAAAAAAGAAAATTAAATAATAATAAAACATTTAAAATGACAAAAAACTAAATTCATAAAACTTACTAAAATAAAAAAAGAAAATAAAAAAAGAAAATATTATATGGAATACTAACAAAAACTAAGTAATCAATAATACTAAAATAAAAGTTAAATGCGTGAACACAATGAATGCATTTGAAATATTTGTATGTTAATATGTTTTTAATACTTTAGTTTTTAGATACAATTTTATATTTATTTGAATACTTTTAAATATTTGTATATTTTCGATGCACTTCTAATAGATGATCTGTCATTAGTTAGTGTTGGTCAGAGCAGTAGCTTGGTGTGTTTTAGGTCTGTCTGTTCTCTGTTAATGATCTGTGTTGGATTGGTTTTGGTGTCGCGGGTCTGGTCCTGGATGAAGGTCCGTGTCGGTCTGTCGCCGTCTGACCCGCAGAAACGCCTCATTAACAGACCAAACGACCGCTGCACACTAATGAGCACAGATCCATTCCTGTGTTTCCTCTAATAACGGCTGCGCTCATTAGTGCTCCGCTGAGACTCTTCCTCCTCCTCTTCCTCACGATCTACAGTTTTCTGCTGTAAAGTTGGGCATTTTAACATGGGGAGTCTGACTCCCTTTTGAAACCAGTCCCAATGGGACTGACTCCCTTTTGAAACCAGCCTCTAGTGGCCAGTCGATGAATTGCAGTTTTAGTCACTTCCGTGTTGGTTTCCCGAGAGAGACCGGAAGGTTGCCGCTTGGTCTCAAAGCATAGTAGGAAGACTACATAGAAATATCAATATGATATAATATTAATTCATTTTAAATTCTTTTGTATTTTTTATGTGTTTTTAATACTTTAGTTTTTAGATACAATTTTATATTTATTTGAATACTTTTAAATATTTGTATATTTTCGATGCACTTCTAATAGATGATCTGTCATTAGTTAGTGTTGGTCAGAGCAGTAGCTTGGTGTGTTTTAGGTCTGTCTGTTCTCTGTTAATGATCTGTGTTGGATTGGTTTTGGTGTCGCGGGTCTGGTCCTGGATGAAGGTCCGTGTCGGTCTGTCGCCGTCTGACCCGCAGAAACGCCTCATTAACAGACCAAACGACCGCTGCACACTAATGAGCACAGATCCATTCCTGTGTTTCCTCTAATAACGGCTGCGCTCATTAGTGCTCCGCTGAGACTCTTCCTCCTCCTCTTCCTCACGATCTACAGGTGAACCACTGCCATTCACAATCAGCTTAAACAAACATCACATCTCTTTTAGTATGGGCTTGACAACTGTAAATTTAAATAATACAACAAAAAAACGTGTGTATATATATATATATATATATATATATATATATACTGTATTTACTGTTTAGCTGAATGGATTGGAAAACGGTAAAACTCAACTGTTTAACTCTAGGGGAGCTGGAAAATTAGCCTATTTTAAAAAATAGTAGAGTATTCCTTTAATAATATATCATTTAGTTTTTTTATATATTTTTATAATTTTATCATTTCTATGTAATTTGGAATTTACATTATTCTATATGATTTTTTTGTAAGTAATTTGTTTTAAAAATATATTCAAATATATTATAAATTACATATTAAATGCATTTTAAATATTTTCATATTAATATTTTTATGCAATTGTTTTTAAACATTTGTAGATAGTGTTATATTTATTTTAAAAATGTTATTAAGTTAATTTTAAATATTTTCATATTAATATTTTTATGTACTTGTTTTTAAACATTTGTAGATAGTTTTATATTTATTTTTAAATGCATTTTAAACGTTTTATATTCATTTCTTATTAGACATTTTATTATTTTATATGTATTTTAAACTACATTAAACTACATTTTTTCATTAATAAAGTTTGTTTTTAAATAAATGTTTTTTTAATAAATATTAATAAATAAATATATTATGCGTGTGTTTCATGTACTTTTGTTTTGATGTATTTTACATATACTATATATATATATATTTTTTTTTAGCAATAATATTTTAGCTATATATATATATATATATATATATATATATATATATATATATATATATAT
>NW_015549649.1:346754-349561 GCF_001515605.1 Sinocyclocheilus anshuiensis
TATTTTTTACGTTTATTTTTATTATTTTGTTGATATTTAAATTTATTAGCATTTTTGTTTACACCAACAATAGCCCTAATAATAACAACAATTATATAATAAGTATACCCTCACTGTTCAATAAATACATATCTGAATATAACATCTCGATTGGGTTAGAGGCTAATTAACAATTGCTAAATAAAAATATTATTAGTAGATAGAATGCAAAATAAATGATCAAATACATAAATAATTTATTGCAAAATATCAAATATTTGCACACATCAGAATTCAGATTTTACAATTTGGGATTATAAAAGTGTTTTAGAACGAATTTATAATATTTAAACAAATATTTTAAAAAAGTATTTATAATGTTTAAAAAAAATGTTTTCATTTTGATCAATATTAATATTATAAATGTAGCTGTTTGTTGATCATTGGTGTATTTTAGCATTCATTTTGCTGTCATTAATAAAAGCCATGCTAGGCTCCTGTACATAAATTAGCACTGTAATTATGACATTTAAATATGTAATAAATAATTAAATAATAATTAATTGGAACAATAAATAAATAATTAATTAAAATATTAATTATTGTAAAATACATATGATAAAAAGCACACCTGTGACCAAACATTAGCACAATTTATCATTTGTAATAATATTTTAATAATTGTTATAATATTTATCATTTTTTATTAATGTTACTGTCTCATTCAATATTTAATTTTTAGCAGTTATAATCATTAGTAATATATTATTATAAATGTGGCTTTTTATGAATAATTGCTGTATTTTGTCATATTGTTGCATATTGTTATTAAAGTCACGCTAGGCTTTTATACGTAAATTAGCGCTGTAATTATGGCACCTAAATATGTCATTAATAAATAAATAATAATTCATTTAAACAATAATTTAATAAATAAAAATATTAATTCTTGTAAAATAGTTACATTGCAATAATTTTCGTTCAGTATTTTATTTTTAGTCATTTTGATCAATGATAATATTATAAATGTGGCATCATTGGTGTATTTTATTATGTTGCTGTTGTGTTTTTAAAGTCACACTCAGCTCATATACATAGATTAGCGCTGTAATTATGGCATCTAAATATGTATTAAATAAACGTTAATGCTAATGTGATTTGCTAAAGCCCATGTGAAACAGCTTTAGGAGCGGCGCTGATCTGAAATCTGTGACTGGAATATCTGCTAGATGTTTTTCTGTTAATATTTCCCACTGTTTATATGAAGAGCCTGATGAATGTTCAATCATCAGTCAGAAGCATTATTTACTATTATAAACAATTATTCCAGTTCAATCTAATAAAGCTTGCTTTACTTTGACGCTTTTCCTAGCTAAGAAACACCCACTATGACAAAAACAGAACGTTTGATTGACATGTAAAGTGACCAATCAGGGCTTGCGGTGTCGTTTAGGGGCGGGTTTACCTGAAATAATCAGGTAGAGTCAGTCCACAGATGATAAATGTGTGGATTTGTTTGCTAGTCTGTCTTGATCTGACAGTTTTATGTGACTTGAATCCTCTGGGATACAGAGAGAGAGAAAAAAAAAGAAAAGCATTTGGACATATTGAGTCAGTATAACACTGAAGATCATTTTGTTATTTTTAAGGTTAAATATTGTGTTTACAGTAAGTAAATAAATGTTTGTATTTTTTTAACGTGGACGATTAGTGAAAGAATATTAACTATGAATGTAAAATTATATTTAAAATAATTACATTTTAATTATTTAATTTATTTGATACATATCTAATAGTTTTATTCTCTCAAAACTGTGTATTTGAAAGTTTATCGCATCTAAGCCTCCATTTTAAGTGTTGTGTAAAAAGTGATTGTGAAATTAATTATATTACTTTTTAATTATGTAAAATTATTTTGAAATGAATAATTAAGTTTCAATTTATTTATTTATTTTAATCAATTTAATATATTTTAACCTGTCAAAACGGTGTATTTCAATGTTTATTACGCTGTAAACCTTTAAAAAGTACTTTAAGGTAAGAGTGATTCAAATCATTTATTTTTTAGTAATTGTTCATGTAAAATTATAAAAAAAAAAAATCTATTCTATTATGTATAGTTACAATATTATCAAAAACTGTATTTTAACATTTTTGTGCCATAAAACCTCCATTGTAAGTAATTTAATGTAAAAATAATTGTTTAATTTAAAACATTATAGTTCAATTTGTTATTAATGTAAAGTTATTTAAAAATAATAAATAATTATTTAAATTATTTGATATATATTTAATTTAGTTCGTCAAACTGTGTATTTAAATGTTTATTGCTCCATAAACCTAAATAAGTGTATTTAATTTAATAAATTAATTTAAATTGATATAAAATGATTTTTAAAAATTAATTAATACATTATTTCATTTATTTTATGTATTTAATATACTTCATTGTTAACTATATTTTAATGTTTATTGCGCCATAAACCTCCATTGTAAGTACTTTAATTAAATTTATTTTATTCATTGATATATTTAGATGAATTTTATTGTTTATTGAACCATAAAGGGGGTGAAACTCACGTGGATGACTTTGACACACACACACACACACACACACACACACAGCAGGTGACTTTGAGGCGGTTTGCGTTTGGCTCTAAACGCTCTGGGATGCTGCGTCTCTCTGTTGTGGGCATTTGGTTTCAGTCGAGAAAAAGTGTCCAATTAGGGAAGCCGCAGTATCGATCAGCAAAACCAGCCAATCTCACAGACACACGCATGCGCACACACACACACACGCACGCACGCACGCACGCACACACACACAT
>NW_015549649.1:349739-353433 GCF_001515605.1 Sinocyclocheilus anshuiensis
TATATATATATATACAGTATATATATATATATATATATATATATATATATAAAATGTTTGAATAATGTATGAATAAATAAGGTTCATACATTAATCATTGAATACTTTATGAATATGCAAATTATTCAGCACCATGGTATTGCCACAGTACTTGTTTGTAAGGTTCTCCACATATGTATTGATCTGCCTGTAGCTAGAAAACATTACAGGGGGTTTTCTTTGAATTCGGCTGTTTGCGCTGATAAATACTTGTTGCCGTGGTTTCAATGGAAGTTTGCTGCGAAAGTCTTTCAAGCATTTTCAGATTTGTTTGTGTGAAGTGATCTGCGTCTCCCGCTGCGAACGAAATGAAAATAATTAGCGCTGCGCTAGCCTTACTCACAATGTAGTACAAAGCAAAAACTACAGATTAACTGGAGGAAGTTGTTTGTTTGTTTTTAGGCACTGACAAACATTAACCATGAAAATAGGAAGTTAGCCGCCATGTGTAACGGATTAGCTTATCGCATTCGCTAAACAAAAACATACACGGTGTAGCTACAAAATGCATACAATCCCATTATACACATGATGAATGTGAACTAGCATTATCAGTAAATGATGTCTGAGCTGCAGCAGAGTGATAGTCATGCTAAAGTAATCAGTAATGCTAGCGTGTAGTCGCGAGATAATTGTGTTGACGCGGTGCGTGCGAGTCAGACTCGTTTCCAAGAAACTCAAACCTGATAGTTTTTATTCTAGCGCTGTGTGTTTGAATGTTGTTGTTGTTGTGTGTGTGATGGGGTTAGCACTGATGTTGACCCACTCCACAAACAGGAAGTTAGCAATTGCGCCGAGGACATTGTAGCTGTTCTCTGAGGGTCTCTGAGCTGTGATTTGTGCTGCGATTTAATGGCACTAGGTATGTGGGAAGCGTCTTCACCCAGTGTGTGTTCAAGAATTTAATGTTGAAGTTCTAGTTTTGCTAAGTAATTAGCTGTTTTTGCTTAGATTAGCATCGCTAGTGCTTCTACTTTGGGTTAGATGTTTGAGGGTGATAAAACTGGCAAGTAATCCGTTTCACAATCGCTTTTAATATGATAGAATCACAACAACATGCTAACAAATCACAAAATCGAGCATTTTAGCATAGCATAGAAGTGCATTAGCAACCACTCAGAATGACTTAGCATTGTGTGCATTTTGTGTTTTGGTTTGTTGGCGTCTAAAATTAGAGTTGTTTTGTTCTTGTAATGTATGGAGATGTAGTTTTGTGCTCGCACTACACGCATCTGGATTGTATACAAGGCTAGCGGCTCGCTGGGAAGAGTTTTTAATTTCGCTCCCATCAGATCTAGCTTGTAAATGACTATCATGATTATTTAACGTTCACTCGGTGCTCCGTTCCGTGTGTGTGTGAGTGTGTGTGTGATTACAGGCCTGTCTACGCTTATCAAACCTCCCACAGCAGCTTAACGACTAAAACAACATGTCTTAAAGCGTTTGTACTCACCGCTATTATGCTCAGAATCACAGATGCTAACTTGTGGCCTACATTTCAACTTGAATCATTTAAACTGGTTTAGATTTGTTGCAAAACCAATACAGCCAATAACTGCTGGTGTTTTTGTGCTTTAAAGTCAATTTAGGTAGGCTAATGGATAATGTTAGCCAGTAGCTAATTAGCTAAGTAGCCTTCCCACCTCACATGTCTTGGTTTCTAGTTGACGATCCTGTTGCATTACAAAGTAAACTGAGTTGTTTCATGTTTACGTTTCATCATCATTAGCATGTAGCATTCATGCTTGATTCTTAGCACAGGTCAGTATTTTTACGTTATTGCACGGTTAGTCCATTCCCAGCTTACATTTTTCATACCAGCTTACGAACAAGTCTCCTTGGTGCGCTAGTATAGTCTCCATCCTTGCTATCCACCATCTACTTAGCATTAGCGCTAAACACAATCCCGTTTCTGAGTAACATCATTTGGAGTGTCACGGTTAGCTAGTTTCAAGACTAGCTTCTTGCTATCCTGCTAATCTCATGGAATCACAAAGTGTTTCTCATTATTGTCTTGATATAGTGATCAAAATCAATTTTACTTTCGTAATGTGATGAATTTCTGGATGTATAATGAGAAATTATGACGACAAGTTAGCAGCAGGATAGCTAGCTACTTGCTATCGTGCTAATTGTATGAATTATGGATATATAATGAGGAATTATGACGCAATGGGGTGGCTAGCTTCTTGCTATAATGCTAATCTCCCAAAATCACACTTTATTTCTCATTGAAGTCTTGACATAGTGATCAAAATTAATTTTATTTTCGTAATGTGATCTATTCATGGATATATAATGAGAAATTATGATGACAAGTTCACAACAGCGCCGCTACCTTCTTGATAACATGCTAATCTCATGAGATCACAAAGTATTTCCAACTAAAATTGTTGATATTGAAGTCAAAACCAATTTTACTTTTGTAATGTGAAGAATTTCTGGATGTATAATTAGAAATTATGATGACAAATTTGCAACATGACAGCTAGCTACATGCTATCATGCTAATCTCATGAAATCACAAGGTATTTCTCATTTAAATCGTGATATAGTAATCAAAAGCATTTTTTTCTTTCGTCAGTTGTCAGCTAGCATGTAAATTAGATTGACCACCAGGAGGGGCTGCTGTGCCGCTTGACCGCGGTGCCCCGACATCTTGTTATTGAGTTATAATGAGTTCCTTAACTATTTATCTGCTAATTTATTTATGAAGTTGTAGCTGCGTGTTTGCCAAGCCTGGGAGTCATTAAGGGACTAATTAGTGGAGTTTTCGTGGCAGCCATGTTTGGTGGCGGAGAGAGTTCATGGCTTCTGCGTGGCAGACAAGGCCGTTTCTGACAAGCATTCGCTCTCTTCCCCGGGTGCCGGTCGTAACATCGGCACTCTGGCGCTTTTCCAGGCCACCTGGTGTGTGGCAGAGCCACATGTCTCCAGGACAGGTTAAAACCTGGCGCAGCGCTCGCCGGAGCTCCGGGGGCTCACATATATACGAGCCACACACGCCGATGCTCCTTTCAGATGCGGATCACAGCTGCCGGGTCACCGCCGCTCTGGGCGCCATCGTTACTGACCGCTGCTGTTACATTATACTCCGAGACGGAAAACTACTAACATGGCTAGTGTTTGTTAGGGTTCTTAAAAACATTTTTCTGTACTTTTTTTTAATTAATTTTTTTAATTTTGGGTAAGCTTTAGAGTGTTTAAAAAAAAAAAAAAAAGTTGAAACACTTCTACCTCAGCTTAAAAAAAGAGAACTATAAGTAAGCCAATTGTAAGCTTAACAATGTAAAAATAATATTTAAAATATTAAATTAAATATTTATGTATTTATATTTATATTTTGCTTTTTTTAAGTGTAAAAACTAGTGCTGGGCAACGATTAATCGTGATTAATTGCATCCAAATCAAAAGTGTTTGTTTACATAATATACTGTGCATATTTATTATGTATATATTAATACACACACATGCATGTATATATTTTGAAAATATTTACATGTATTTACATGTCTATATTTATATTAATAACATTTATATTAGAAATAAACAGTTGCCGGGGCAGGATGTGATGAATCATCTCAGTCTGCTTCTGTGCAGCCGGGAACTGCTGGGCAAAGCTCTCGACCGCGTCGCCGAAGAGGCCAGCCTGGGA
>NW_015549649.1:353570-353803 GCF_001515605.1 Sinocyclocheilus anshuiensis
CACGCACACACACACACACACACACACACACACACACACACACACACACACACACACACACACACACACAGTTTAAGAGAGCAGCTCAGTTTGTCTTCATGCTCATGCTTTACTGCTCACAAACAAACACACTCCACATCTAAATGGAAATACTATGAGTTTTAGCACATGTATGTTTCTTTGTTTGTTTTTGCATATGGTACTATGGCAGTACCATGTTTTTTTTTTTTTTT
>NW_015549649.1:353864-359616 GCF_001515605.1 Sinocyclocheilus anshuiensis
CAGTACCATTTTTTTTTTTTTTTTTTTTACCACGACTATTTATTCATTATTGATGTATTTTTAATAAGTTAAACCTCACTGTAAAATAAATAGGTCTACTATAAAGCGGATAGCTCTGAATGTGATATCCCAGTTAGATTAGAGGCAAATTAAATAATATTACTATTTAACATTGTTTTTGTCAGTAGCAAGAAATACATAAATCATTTATTGTAAAATAAAAATCATTCATCAACTTATAATATTTCATATTTTTAATTTTACATTTTTCAGTTATTTTATTAGTCATTTGTATCAATAGCAATATAAATGTAGCTATTTATTGATCATTAATGTATATGATCTATATATATATATATACAGTATATATATATATATATATATATATATATATATAAAATGAATATATACATGTAAATATTTTCAGTACTGTATGCGTCTGTCTTTATATATACATCATAAATATACAGAGTACACACACATATGTTATATAAACAAAAACTTTTATTTTGGATGTGATCATTGCCCAGCCCTAGTAAAAACACACATTGAAGTTACAATTTTAATATTACTATTTTAGTATTTAAAATATTTTTCTAATTTTTATTATTTTAAGTATAAGAACATATACTGAGGTTATACATTTACATTTAATATTAATATTTAACAGTTTTAATATTAATATTTGTTTCTGATTTTAATATTTAAAGTGTCATAACACATTTTTTATATTTCTATTTCATTGATGTCAAAATATATATATTTTTATAATTATAAGTTTAATATTTTAAGCTTAAAAACATGCATTGAGGTTATAAACAATTTTAACATTGATATTTAGAATATAAAATATTATCATAAGTTTACTATCTTAGGTGTGAGGTTATAAATAATTTTAATATTCATATTTTAATATTTAAAATGTTATTTTGTATTTTGTACAATTCTAAGTTCACTATTTTAAGGATAAGAGCCTACATTGAATTAAACATTGTTTTATTTGAAATATGAATTAAATAATAAATATTTAATATTTTACATATTTTAAATATATTTCTATTTTTTTGTATTTTACATTTAAGTTTAACATGTATTGAGGTTATACATATTTAAGATATTTAATTATATTCTAAGTTTAATATTTTAAGATTTCTTTATATAATTTTATTATTTGTTATGTTTTCATTATCTTAATTGTTTCCCTTTTCCTTTTATGATATTTTTATTTTTATTATTTTATGTTTATTTTATCCTGTTTTATTTTTATTTTTAAGTGTATTTTTCATGTTTTAATATTTGCTGTTCTATCTTATTTTTATCTTATTTTATTAAATATATTTATTAAATCATATTTTAAATATATTTATATTTTACCTTCAAGTTTAGCATAAATCCTTTTAATATTAATTGTATTATTAAGTGTTAGGTATCAAGTATTTCATTCTATTTTAAGTTTAATGTTTTAAGATTAAGTTTAAGAATTTTACATTTATTTTACTTTTTTGTTTTACTATAACACACCCAAATGTGCTAATGTTTTGAAAGATTGTGTCCATATTTAGTTATATTTTATTATATACTATACTCTATTATAATCTCGTTGAATACCAAAACAAACAAGATTTGCAGCGTCATGATGACGGCTCCACCAGAAAAACAAATATCATTGTACTGTAATTTCTTTCTTTCTTCACTTTCTATTGAAAAGCAGTGTTTAACTCGTCAGGTAGAGGATTTATGTTCTTCAGTGTTCCTCTGAGGAGGTTTGGAGCTGTGTTTACGGGCTCTGCACACAAACACTCGTGAAGGAGAGCGTTACAGTTCGCTTCATCCGTTCTGTTCACTTTTATGCATCATCTCAGTTTCTCCAAACAATCCTAATCTCTTCTGTTGAGCCCGAAGCGGACCTGTGTTTTCCCTCAGGACTTCACATGGCCTCGTTAGCCGGCCTAAATTGGTGTAATTATGAAAGGCTTGTAAGATCAGGACTCCATTAGTGTGAATCAGCCGTTCAGATGCTTCAGTCTTCTGGAAATCAGACGCGGGTTTTGTCTCGGCCGTTAATGGACGCTGCGTTTCACACTCGTTTACCTCGACACACGATTGAAAGCCTAATCAGTCTGATGTCCAGAGACGTGCTCGGTGTGAAATTAAAAACAGTCTTACAGAGAAAACAATTATGAATGATTGCATAATTCATAATTTCATATTTTATGAATAATATATAAGGCAGTTTACTCACCTGCAATGTCAATTTCTCAAAAGTGTCTCTTAAATTGTTGTTAACATCCACATTTTAATATGAAAAGTTATTCCAGCATGGATATTAATTTATATTAATTCATGCTTGACTTATTGTTTATATTAAATGTTAAATGTAAATATTGCATGTTTAATGGTGATAATAATAATAATAATAATTATTATTATTATTATAATAATAATAAAATACATAGTAAAGTGTTTTTAAATTGTAACAATTGTAACTTTTTTTGCGTTTTTAATCAAATGAATGCAGCCTTGGTGAATGTAAGACTTCTTTTTAAAACATAGATATAAACTAAAATGTTGTCATAAATGTGAAGTCTGCTTTATGAAGATGTGTTATTGATGGGTGTGGCGATCGATGCGGATGCTGTGTGTTATTCAGGCTCTGGCTGGAAACAGCTGATGTTATCGCTTGCTCCGCCAGCCTGTACTTGGCACTTATTGGATCGTATATTTCAGCGGACAGACCGATATTGTGCGTCTGTCTGTGGCGCGTGACTGATGTGGATCTGAGTTCAGACTCAATCATCTGGACCAGAGTGACTTCAGCAGAAAACCCTGCACATAATGCTTGATTAGCCAGGTTCTTGTGTAAGAACCACAACTGTATAGCCGTTGATCTATTTTTTTATTTTATTAGCCTGTTTTTAATTTCATTTATTTTTTATCTCATTTTATTTTATTTTTTTTATTTTGTTTTGCTTTTTATTTTTTATTATTTTCATCTTATTTTTTTCTTATTAGTTTTGTTTTTATTTAAATTTATTTCATTATAATAATAATAATAATAATAATAATAATATGTTTAATTTATATAGCGCCTTTTCCAAGCTCAAGGACACTGTACAAAAGCAGTAACACAGTAGACCATCGATTCACATAATCATAAACAGTCATTTCACAATCAATTAATCAAATGAAGTGGACAGTGGACATTTGCCCGGATAGACATGATTGCAGTTGCATATCATGGTACAATAATGTACTAGAAACAGAGATACATAACATAGTATAAGTAATAACAGAAAAAGGATAGTGTCAATAAGTAACAAACAAAGAATAGTAAATGCAACAAAAAATACACATAACGAAAATACTCCGTGAGAATTATAGCTGGTAGTATAGGATGAGGAGAGTGTCTAAAGAACATGTTATGACTGATAGTATTGGGTAAACAAGTAGGTTTTGAGTTGTGATTTAAATACAGAGAGTGAGGTTATTGTCCTTAGTGCCAGTGGTATAGAGTTCCATAGTTTAGCTGCAATTACGGAAAATGACCTGCCACCCATTGAAGATAGACGAAATCTAGGTACAGTAAGAAGTTCACACCCTGCAGATCGAAGTGATCGAGGTGGAACGTAAGGAGACAGTAGATCAGAGAGATAAGGAGGAGCAAGGCCATTGAGTGATTTAAAAGTAAGCAGAAGAATTTTGTAAGTAATGCGAGATGATACAGGGAGCCAATGGAGTTTAAATAAGATAGGGGTAATATGAGCAGATCGTTTAGTATGGGTTAATATTCTTGCAGCAGAATTTTGAATATATTGTAAACGAGATAAACGAGAGAATGGTAATCCGGCAAAAAGAGCATTACAGTAGTCGAGGCGTGATGTAATAAAAGCATGCAAAGCATGCACAGCATCTTTTGGAGAAACATAGGATCGAAGTTGGGCTAAACGATGAAGCTGAAAAAATGCAGCTTTGGATAGTTTACTAATGTAAACATCCAGAGTCAGTGAAGGCTCAAGAGTAATGCCTAAATTTCTGACAGTAGCAGATGGAAAAATTGTTGTAGCATTAAGGTTGAAACTGGGAGCATTTACTATATTTTTTGTTAGTGAAGGGGGGCCAGTAATTAAAATTTCTGTTTTGTTCAAATTCAAACTGAGAAAATTTGAATTTAGCCAGGCCTTTAGCTCATTAACACAGGTAGATAGTGATGTGGTCTGGTGAATAGAATCTGGTCTGCATGCAGTGTATATCTGAATATCATCAGCATAACAGTGATAATGAAAACCATGACGACGGATAATATGTCCAAGAGGCATGATGTAAGTAATGAATAGTAATGGCCCAAGAACAGAGCCCTGGGGAACACCCTGACTGAGTAAAGTAGTGGGAGATTTATAATTATACATAGTGATGTAGTATTGTCTATCAGTGAGATAGGAAGAGAACCAGGATAGTGCAGCACCTGAGACACCTATTTCTGAAAGGCAGGAGAGTAATAACTTGTGACAGACAGTATCAAATGCTGAGCTGAGGTCGAGCAGCAGGAGAATGGAGAGAGTAACAAATCGTTGACAACGTTAACTAAAGCAGTTTCAGTGCTGTGATGAGAGCGAAAACCAGATTGAAATGCATCGAACTGATCGCTGAGAGCTAGAAAAGACTGTAGCTGATTGGCAACAAATTTTTCCATAATTTTCTAAATAAATGGTAAATTGGAGATTGGACAATAGCTGGTGAAATCAGCTGGGTCCAGGTTTGGTTGTTATATTATGTTATATTAATTTGATTGTTTCATCTTTATTTATTTATCCTATTTTATTTGTTTTGATATAAATTTCCTTCTTTTTTATTTTAAATTCATTTTAATATTATGTTTTATTTCATTATCTTAACTGTTTCCCCTTTTCCTTTTAATGATATTGTTTTTTTTATTTTTTTTATTTTATTGCTTTACATTTTAATGTTTATTTTTTACTGCTTTTATTATTTTTATTTTATTCTGTTTTATTTTTTTATTTTATGGTCAATTTTCTTCTTTTATAATTGTTCTTTTTATTTAATTTAATCTTATTTATTTTTTTATGAAGTCTATTTTTAATTTTATTTTTATATTTTATTTTATTGTTTTACTTTTTAGTGTTTATTCTATACTGCTTTTATTATTTTATTTTATTTTATTTTATTCTGTTTTTGTTTGTTTTATAATCAATTTTCTTCTTTTATAATTGTTCTTTTTATTTCATTTAATCTTATTTTATTTTTTATGAAGTTTATTTTTAATTGAAATTAATTTGTGAATATTTGCTGTGTTATCTTAATTTTGTTTTATTTTCTAATGTTCTTTTTATTTTATTATTATTATATTTTATTTTATTATAATATTATTATTTTTATGTCATTGTCTTTTTTAATTGTTCTGTTTTTTTTCCTAATTACATTACTGTATCTTATTATTGAGTTTTTTTATTTGAAGTATTTTATATTATTTTTTACATTTATCATTCTTATTTTTATTATTTTATCTTAGTTTCTTCTTTTGTACTTGTAATTTTTATTGTAATTTATTGTTATTTTTTATTTAATTTAATCATATATAATTTCTTAATCATAGTTTTATTATACTATTTTGTCTTATTTTTTTTAGCATTTTTTTATAATATTATTTTATTTCATTATCTTATTGTAATTTTTTTTTTACTTTCTATTTTTTATTTTATTTTATTTTTATTATTTAATATTATTTTTATATTTA
>NW_015549649.1:359683-365590 GCF_001515605.1 Sinocyclocheilus anshuiensis
ATTTGGTACAATTATCCAAGTCCAGTTCTGTCAGCACATCATTAATTAGGACTTTGAATATTTATATATTATTATATTATTATCTATTTGAAATTTTTTAGTATATATAATTTTATTTTATATATTTTTAAAATATTTATTTTATAATTTTATTTATCTTTTTTGTTTTATTTTTTTTTATTTTCTTCTATTTACATTTTTATTTTATTTTTTAATTTATTTATTACCAGATCTCCTGCTCCTCCTGAGCTTATTGTGTTTTCACATCAGAGTTTTAGCTAGCAAAATGTTTTCCTTAAAAAATGTTGCATTAAATTGCTGCATTAGTGTCAAGTCTCAAGTCAAGTCTCTATTTCTCAATAAATATTTTTCACAAAATGTGCAAAAAATTATGTTGCTAATTCGTGCAGCTGTAGCAGTGCTAGTTGCGTTAAATTTAAGTATTAGCATATCGCAATCCATTCAAGGACCATGCTACATTATTTTGCAGTAAATATTGATTTTGTGCTCAAATGTCAATATGTTGCTAATGTTGCAACACTGTTGTAGCAGCATTAGTTGCATTAAATCAGCATATTTGCGTATCGCAATCCAGTCGAGTCCAATCCTACGTTATTTCACAGTAATTATGCAGCTGTGACAGTGCTAGTTGCACTAAATCGCCACATTAGCATACATTTGATAATCCAGTCGAGTCCCATCATTCTGTACACTATTTCTCAGTAAATATAATTTTTTATACTAGGAAAATGTCAATATGTTGTTGCTAATTTTGATAATTCATGCTGCTCTAACAGTGCTAGTTGCGTTAAATTGCCACATTAGCGTATGTATGACAATCCGGTTGAGCCCAACCCTACATTATTTCACAGTAATTATTCTTTTTGTACTTGGAAATGTCAAGATGTTGTTGCTAATGTTACGAATTTATTCAGCTGTAACAGTGCTAGTTACGTTAAATCGGCGCATTAGCGTACGACAATCCAGTCCAGTACCATCCTACATTATGTTTCAGTAAATACTGTTTTTAAAAGTAAAATGTCTATTTACTTTTTTTTGTTGCTAATTTTGATAATGCATGCTGCTCTAGCAGGGCTAGTTGCATTAAATTTGCATATTAGTATATCGCAATCCAATCGAGTCCCATCCTACAATTGCTCTCAGTAAATATTATTTTTTGCCAAGAAAATGTCAATATATTTCAACATTCTGCAGTCGCAGCACTAGTTGTGCTAATTCAGCAAATAACAAATCTAAAATTAGCAAACAATAATTATTTCAATAAATATTTCTCAGTCGCTATTCTTTCACTACAAAAATGTCAATGTCGTTAGCATTAGTTGCAATAAAATGGTGTTTTAGCTTATCGCAATCCAGTCGAGTTCCATCCTACATTACAAATTGTCAATATGTCAACAAGTTTCAGTATCCTGCAGTAGCAGCATTAGTTGCGCTAAATCATCTGCGATATCTTTACGTTATTCACATCTTTCAGTTTCGTTCGTATGACAGCCGTTCTTTCCGTACTATAGTCTGCTTGCCTCCAATACAGCGGTTAATGACCTAAGCATTTGCTAATCCCGCATTAGCCAGCTAATTCTCATCCAGCAAAAGTATTCACCCCTGCAATTAACCGCTAACTTCCGTTTGGATTCCTGTAGCGCAGACGAGCACATGAACAATTTGGGACGGTACAGAGCGATCCGTTGGCAGCAAGACGCCATCTGAACTGGGGCTACATGGCAGTTAGCCTGTAAATACACCATGACTAATGCGCATGTAATGGAAAGCAAATCTGTTGTTGCGCGAGATTATCCCACAACCTGGGTTCAGCGGGACGCCGGGCCAACAAACGCCAACCTCACACTGAGAGGAGAATATCTGTGACCAATCCACTGAGTATCTGTGACTTGTTGTCTTTAGCCCCAATTACGAGCGTTGGCCAGATATTTTCAATATTCATTTCCCACTCTTGCATGGCGGCAGCGCCGGCAGTCGTCATGGAGCTGTTCCTCTGGAGAGCCAAACAGGAGGCGAGACACAGATGGTGCCATCTTATCTGCTCTCACTACCTAAACACCATCTTGAGAGACATACACTTGATTTCTCCTTCCTTTGTCTTGGCAGTACAAGATCAAGACGTACCGTATCTCTGTTTTCAGGTGGAGGGGAGGAAATGTTTGCGTGAAGCTCACAGTGAATAATTGGGCAAAACTAAACAATCCACAATATATGTATGCAAATCTTGTGTAACCTTCGAAATATATTATATATTAATTACATAATTAAATAATAATTAAATATATATAGAAATTTTAATATTTTAATAAATCTAATAATTATTATTAAATAATTGCATAAAATATTAAAACTTGTTTTCAGAGACTATATCTTATATTAAGTTTATTTTTCTATCCACTTTTTGCTATTTTTTTTTTATGCTTAAGACAACAAGCAATTTGCCAGTGGACTAAATTACATGTTTATTTTCTAAAAACGATATTTTGCTTCAAGTATACATGTCTTGTTTTAACAATGTTTAGATGATTTTTAAAATACTTTTTGGATTACTTTCAATTTAAGATAAATCAACATAATTTAAAATCAGTGCAATATTAAATGAATTAAATGTAGTTTTATTCTGTTTTTTAAACAATTAGTTTTTATTTATATTAGTTTTTAAATGCATTAATATATTAATATATATATATATATATATATATATATACACGTCAACCACAATGGGATTCAAGTCTGGTCTTTCTGCTAAACATCTCTCTCTTTGTGTTTCTTCCAGAAGAAAAAAATCAAAAATATTTAGAACAGCATTTCGCATTGGGTTTTTGAGTCTCTAAATGGTTCTTCATTGAGTTTTTTTTTTTTTAAGGCTAATTAAACTTTCTTCATATCAATATTTGGGGTTTGGGGTTCTTTAAAGCACCAGAATGTAAAAAAGGTACTCGTGGAACCAACCAAACTCTCAAATTTCATTTACTGTACATCCAATCAAATATGGCGTGGCTTAAGGTTAACGTCAATCACAATGGGATTATTTTCACGACATTACAAAATTGGGTACATCTCAGTCTCTTCCCTCTGTTATACATCACCTTTTGTGTTTCTTCCAGAAGAAAGAACATCAAACTGGTTCGAAACAACATGAAGGTGAGTAAATGGTGACAAAATACTTGTTTTAAGATGAAGCAACCCTTTAAATGGGACATAAAATGTCATTTTGCGTTGAGTTCTTGAGTCGCTGTTTGAGTTTTTTAAGCCTTATTAAAGGTTCTTCATATCAATATTTGGGGTGTTGGGTTCTTTAAAGCACGAGAACATACAATAATTTTTTTTTTGGAACAAACACAACTCTCAAATCTCATTTACGTCCAATTAAATATGGCGTGGCAAAGGTTAACGCCAATCGTGATTGGATTATTTTACAAAATTACAGGAATAGAGTTTTTTAAGGCTCATTAAATGTTCTTCAGTTCAATATTTGGGGTTTTGGGTTCTTTAAAGCACGAGAACATACAAGAAATTTTTTTTTGGAACAAACACAACTCTCAAATCTCATTTACGTCCAATTAAATATGGCGTGGCAAAGGTTAACGCCAATCGTGATTGGATTATTTTACAAAATTACAGGAATAGAGTTTTTTAAGGCTCATTAAATGTTCTTCAGTTCAATATTTGGGGTTTTGGGTTCTTTAAAGCACGAGAACATACAAGAAATTTTTTTTTGGAACAAACACAACTCTCAAATCTCATTTACGTCCAATTAAATATGGCGTGGCAAAGGTTAACGCCAATCGTGATTGGATTATTTTACAAAATTACAGGAATAGAGTTTTTTAAGGCTCATTAAATGTTCTTCAGTTCAATATTTGGAGTTTTGGGTTCTTGAAAGCACGAGAACATATAAAATAATTTTTTGGAACAAACGGAACTCTCAAATCTAATTTACGTCCAATTAAATATGGCGTGGCAAAGGTTAACGCCAGTCATGATTGGATTATTTCACAAAATTACAGGAATATATACTTTTTTTAAGGCTCATTAAAGTTTTTTCATATCAATATTTGGGGCTTTGGGTTCTTGAAAGCACGAGAACATACAACATATTTTTTTGAAACAAACGCAACCCTCAAATCTCACTTACGTCCAATTAAATATGGCGTGGCAAAGGTTAACGCCAATCGTGATTGGATTATTTCACAAAATTACAGGAATAGAGTTTTTTAAGGCTCGTTAAATGTTCTTCAGTTCAATATTTGAGGTTTTGGGTTCTTGAAAGCACCAGAACATCAAAAATTATTTGTAGAAACAAACACAACTCTCAAATTTCATTTAGGTCCAATCAAATATGGTATGTGAAGGGTTGGCGTCAATCACGGTGGGAATGTTTTACGAAATTACATGAACAGAGGTTTTTTAAGGCTCATTAAAGTTTCAATATTTGGGGTTTTGGGTTCTTTAAAGCACCAGAACATAAAAAATTATTTGTAGAGGAAACACAACTCTTAAAACTCGTAATTTCACGCAATCAAGTATGGCTGCCAAGGCCTATTGTCAATCAAAATCAGACCCATGACAAAACTTGATGTAAATATTGCACAAAATTACAGGAATAATAACGTACTAAATTTCCATTCATGTTTTTTCCAGAAGAATTAACTTCAAACAGGTTTGGAATGACATGGCGGTAAGATACTATTTAAACTGAGCTGGATGTTGACATCACTGAATTCAAACAATGATAAAATGCTTGTTTTAAGGAACATTAACTCTTTAAACAGAACATTAAATATCTTCTGGTTTTTTTTTCAGACCAACAATGGTAGCTCGACACTGTTTTTTTTTGTTGTTGTTGTTGAAATGCAGTAGCTTATCTCAAGCGCTCCATCGGGAGATCCACGGATCCAGAACGAGAGCGATCAGTACGGAAGTGAGACCGTTGGAACGAGCCGATGCATGAGCCTGGACGGCGGAGGGTTAAGCGGTCTGCGTGGTTTCACGCTGGTGGGCGGCGAGCGGCGTGCCAGCATCTCCAGCTCCATCTGTGCTCGCGTTACAGCGCCGACAGCTCTCCAAACACACGTCGTGCTCCACTCTCTCCTCGCAGACGTGGTCAGTGAAGCTTCACGAGCGTGTGATTAGAAGTTCATTCACTGAAGATGATCACGTACTGGTGGAAGGGCTCTTAAAGTAACTATTTATTACATTTTTTACTTTAAGTTTTTAGTTGCTTCCTAAAAAAGTTGCTTCCTAAAACTTTAGTTTGTGCAACAGGCGAAAGTCACTCTTGTAGAAATGTTTTTATACTAATATTTGAGGTTTTTAAAGGTCAGTGACATTATGTAAATATCATATCCTTAAAGTCAACATGATCTTTACATCAAAATTTACACACAACCCATAATTATGTTCATAATGTGAAGTTTCCAAGTGAAACATATCATAACACATATTTGTTATATTTTATCGGCATATTTTGTTGTATTGTTATATTTTATTAAATATTTTTTGCCGCATTTGATATTTGTTTTTAGATTGTGTTTCAAGTTGAATGGGAATTTCAAAAGATAAAATAAAAATATAAGATGAAAAACTTAAACTAACTGAAAATTAGAAATGCTGCCTTGGCGAATAACTAAAATAACTAAATTACCAACTGGAAATAAATAAAAACTATTAATAAAACTATTATAGTATATAAATAATACTAAAGCTAAAGTGTCTCAGCCAAATATAAAAATGCAAAAATAAATAAAAATAAATACCCAAATAAATGAATTAACATATCATTTATATAATAAACATATAAATGAATCCACATATTTGTGCATAATTATATTAATTGTATATGTAATAAAAAATTCTAAATTTTAAAAACATTATATATATATA
>NW_015549649.1:365639-374353 GCF_001515605.1 Sinocyclocheilus anshuiensis
AAATAATGACTTCGCTAAATAAACGCACACATTAATGGAAAAATACTGCAACATAAAACATGCATAAATGGTTGGGGAAATGCACAAAATTATGTTTATTTTAATTTAATTTCAATTCTTTCTTCTTTTTTGCAGTTTTGTCCTCCATACACTGATAAATCATTGGCAGTAAGACCAGGAACAGGATGAAGTGAGTCAATTCTGATTTCATGTTTGTTTTATTGTGATTCAATCTGCAACTAAACTCTCGGCATTACAAACCTCCGCCGTTATCACTCGGCCCGACATGATAACAAACCGTAAACAAGTCACGGGCCATTGCAGGACTCTTTTAGGGCCTCCATAAAAATGCTAATTACGGACTCCCAGAATGCCGTGCGTTGATGCATCGATAAATCCATCCGTTTTTGTGGGTCTCTGTCCAGATGGGCCACACGGATCAGATTTATGAGAGTCCATGTCGCGCGTTATCCGTCCTGTACAAAATTGGGGAAATCAATCGGCCAGATTACGTTCCTGAAATGCTTGCCCCCGTGTCCGTTATTAAACCCGTGATAGTGAGATTCAACCCTCTCGATCCGGAGCTCTTTATTGTGTTGTTTTATACGGTGGATCGTATTGTAATCACTCTCTCCTAACTAAGCAAGTTTGTAAATGATTGTTGTAGTGCACTTGTGTTAGGCTGTCGGACAGCAGGGGTTTATGGGCCGTCGATGCCGTTGGCTTGTTTTATGGTGGGTTTGATAAAGGATGGAGAGGTGAGCCTGAATATTTATGTTTATGCATTAGTGCATTAGAATTTCCATTGCAACACGTAAAACTGTAGGTCAAATCTCATTCACATTCACATGCATTCAATTATACAACTCACACTTTCAGTCCTATTAATGCTGATGTTTTATTAAATAGCTAAGAGTATAAAATGCATAATTTTGATGGTAAAAAATTTATGCATTGAGTGCAGACTTTAATAATAATTTATTATAATTAAAATAATGCACAATTATATGCAAATGAACTTCACTATACTTTATATGAAGAAATGTAGGATTCTCTATTAATATTCAAAATTGCACGCATACATTTGATCAAAGTATGTGAATATGAATTTTTGTGGTTTTCTCACCAAATTGCAAACTATTATGCATATTCATGAATATTTGTGCTGCAAATTCATGAATGTTGATTATTTGTTCATTGCAATTTGTGCATTATTAATATATACAGTAGTTGGTAATTCTACGCCCTTGATTGATTTAAGAGCGACCATTATTTATATTTTAATTGTTGGTTGAGTACATTTTCAGTCAAATGATATGCAGATATGTTATGTATATTTAAACAAATGTTACGTTTGCAGATATAATGATATTATTTCTAATTCTTACATTACTCAGAAGTAATTAATACTAATAAAAATAAAAGATATTAAATATGACTATATAGTAAAATATATTTGTATTTTTTTAAAACAGGATGGAGAGGTGAGCCTGAATATTTATGTTTATGCATTAGTGCATTAGAATTTCCATTGCAACACGTAAAACTGTAGGTCAAATCTCATTCACATTCACATGCATTCAATTATACAACTCACACTTTCAGTCCTATTAATGCTGATGTTTTATTAAATAGCTAAGAGTATAAAATGCATAATTTTGATGGTAAAAAATGTATGCATTGAGTGCAGACTTTAATAATAATTTATTATAATTAAAATAATGCACAATTATATGCAAATGAACTTCACTATACTTTATATGAAGAAATGTAGGATTCTCTATTAATATTCAAAATTGCACGCATACATTTGATCAAAGTATGTGAATATGAATTTTTGTGGTTTTCTCACCAAATTGCAAACTATTATGCATATTCATGAATATTTGTGCTGCAAATTCATGAATGTTGATTATTTGTTCATTGCAATTTGTGCATTATTAATATATACAGTAGTTGGTAATTCTACGCCCTTGATTGATTTAAGAGCGACCATTATTTATATTTTAATTGTTGGTTGAGTACATTTTCAGTCAAATGATATGCAGATATGTTATGTATATTTAAACAAATGTTACGTTTGCAGATATAATGATATTATTTCTAATTCTTACATTACTCAGAAGTAATTAATACTAATAAAAATAAAAGATATTAAATATGACTATATAGTAAAATATATTTGTATTTTTTTAAAACCGTTTAATATATGTTCATTTACAGACATTACATAATTCCTGTTTTTCATTGGATTAATTCATAAACGTACAATAATTTTGTATCCAAACTGTACGTTTTGAAAACGTGAATGTAAAGCCTGTATTATTTTGTAAATATTTGACTATAATACCAATTATCTATCTAGTTATATTTATTATTATTATTATTATTAATAATAATAATAATATTATTAATAACTAGATAGATAATTGGTATTATAGTCAAATATTTACAAAATAATATTACTTTTAATATAATAAAAGCATGGTTAATTTTTGTAAGGGATAAACATGACTCATGTTCAGTATTAGGAAATTTCTATAAAGGTATTGGAGTGATGTACTAATTTTGACATGTAGGCAATTTAGAAAGTATAGTTTTGTTCAATCTTGAGTATTAAAGCCATGTGAGAGATAGATATCAGGGCAAAATAAAGAGACTGAAAAGCTTATAGAAAATACCTCCATTAACTGCTCTGACAATAATATTGAAACTATTACCATCGCTCTTGCTAACATCTCAATAACGTCAGTCTACAAACCACCAAGTTCCACCTTTGAATGGAACAACATCCCACTACACTGCCAGAGAAAACACCAAATTCCACTAGTAGAAGACCAATTATCCCAGGCATGAAGCTTGCTGCCGAAATCAGACATGGAAAAGTATGGCTCAGCTATTTTTGCCAAACCATCATTGCTTATAGAAAATACCTCCATTAACTGCTCTGACAATAATATTGAAACTATTACCATCGCTCTTGCTAACATCTCAATAACGTCAGTCTACAAACCACCAAGCTCCACCTTTGAATGGAACAACATCCCACTACACTGCCAGAGAAAACACCAAATAGTCATTGGAGACTTCAACTCCCACAGCACAGCTTGGGGCTACCGTGACTCAAACGCAGATGGCAACCTGGAAGAAGAATGGGCTCAGGTTAAACATCTAACATTAATACATGATGCCAAGTTACCACCATCTTTTAACAGTGGCAGATGGAAACGTGGCTATATGTGTTTTACCAGTGATGAAATTTCCCATTTAGCAGAGAAATTTGTTTTAGATCCAGTGCCAAGAACTCAACATCGACCCATTGCCTTAAAAATAAGATCAGTCATTGAGTCAGTGGAAGTTCCTTTTAAGAGACGGTTCAACCTACGGAAAGCCAATTGGAAGGACTCCAAATTTAATGGAGTCAATGATAGAAACAATATACCCCATTGTCACAGTCAAAACCTTTCACATCTCATAAGACCATTCACTAGAGCTGAGCTTAACGTAGCCATGAAACATCTCAAGAATGGTAAAGCTGTTGACCCAGACTACATCCTTACTGAGATGCTTGTAAACCTAGGTGAAAATGGAAAGTCCTGGCTCCTTGGCATGTTTAATAACTGCCTGAGCACATGCAATATCCCACCAATATGGCGCAAGGCAAAAGTGGTTGCCATCCTTAAGCCGGGCAAGGACCCCTTATCACCAAAAAGCTATCGCCCAATTTCTTTGCTATGCATCAGCTTCAAACTCTTTGAGAGACTTATCCTCACCAGACTGACTCCCCTCACTGAAGAAAAGCTTAATAAAGATCAGGCTGGCTTCCGTCCAGCCAAGTTAAGAGACGGTGCAACCTATGAAAAGCCAATTGGAAGGAATACACCGATTTAATGGAGTCAATGATAGAAACAATAGACCCCACTGTCACAAATTATGACGGTTTTACAAGTTGAATCAAAAAGGTTTCAAGAAAGACTATACCAAGAGTGTGTCGTAAGAGCTACATTGCCGGAATGTCAAGTGAAATACTACCAAGCGGAAGAAATGCTTATTAAAGATCAGGCTGGCTTCCGTCCAGGCAAGTCTTGTTCAGGGCAACTGCTGAGCCTTACCCAGTATATTGAGGATGGCTTCCAGAAAAGACTTATCACTGGGGCTGCCTTTGTAGACCTAACAGCAGCATATGACACAGTCCAGCATCGATTGATGATAAAGAAAGTGATTCAACCTGAAGAATGGCCTCCCTCAAGGCAGCGTACTTGCCCCAACCTTGTTTAACATATATACCAATGATCAACCCTGCCATCCAAATGCAGCAGATTTATCTAAGCTGACGATCTGTGTTTAACAACTCAGCAGAAGGCCTTTCCAGACATTGAAACTATTATAGAAAAGGCCCTATCAGAGATGTCTGTATATTATCAGGAAAATCACCTCAAGGCAAATCCGAGTAAAACCCAACTTTGCAGCTTCCATCTTAATAACAAACAGGTAAAGAGACAGCTGAAAGTAATATGGGACGGACTAGAACTGGAAAACCATCCTTACCCAGTCTACCTTGGAGTCACCTTAGATCGTACGCTGTCCTATAGAGAGCATATCATCAGACTGAAATCAAAGATCAGCACAAGAAATAATCTTCTCAGGAAATTAACCAACAGTAAATGGGGAGCTGACCCAAACACAATTAGAGTATCAGCTCTGGGACTATGCTACTCTGTAGCAGAATACGCGTGCTCTACCTGGAGTAGATCATGCCATGCACAAAAGATTGACACATCTCTCAATGAAAAATGCCGGATAATCACTGGCTGTATAAAAACTACTCCCACATCCTGCCTACATGCCTTGGCCGGAATAGCACCTCCAGATATAAGAAGAACTGCTATCAGCAATGAGGAACGGACCACTGCAGAGACAGATGAAAGGCATCTGCTCTTCTCCCACCAAAAGCCAATAATATGGGACGGACTAGAACTGGAAAACCATCCTTTTACCCAGTCTACCTTGGAGTCACCTTAGATTGTACGCTGTCCTATAGACAGCATATCATCAGACTGAAATTAAAGATCAGCACAAGAAATAATCTTCTCAGGAAATTAACCAACAGTACTTAATTTTGAGAAAACTATCGTAATATCGTATACAAAGATACACCAATGTTTCAGGAGTTTAGTACACAGAATAGGACACATGCTTATTAGATAACCGTATTTGAGTTGATGTATGTGCTTTTATTTATTATTATTTTTTAATCAACTATTTTTTTTCCAAACCATTGTTAGATGCAGTGTTTCCTGTAGTTATGCAAATATTTGGTTTCAAAAACAGTATCAGTAAACTATTTCTTATGATTTTAAATCTGCATTGAACTTTAGATCAATCTCAAATTAAAAGGCGGTATTAAAGTCTGATTTTGTGGTGGATTTGTTCAAATTTGATCATCTCAATTCAAGTGATGAAGGATTTTGAAAGTCTGACAGTGTTGAGTACTACTATGAGGTTAACCCTGCATGGTGTAAATGTTTGAAAATGATTAACAGTTGAAAATAAACATTCATTAGAAATTTAGAAAAGTAATCAAAAAGTAATCATGAATGAAGAGTCATGAATGAAACGTGAGAAAATTTCCTAACATTTGCGCAACCTTTACATACATTTTCAGAACGTTTCCTGTTCGTTGACAGTTTTTTGGGCAAAAGCCTCTTAAGAAACACTGAGCTCTTCCAGATGTGCAGCTTTCTTCACGTTCAGACTCTCAAGAGTCATGAATGAAATGTGTGAACGTTTTCCTAATGTTACACAACGTTTACATACGTTTTTAAAACGTTCCTTGTTAGTAGACACTTTTCTTTAAGCAGAAACCGCGTAAAAAAATTGCAAACTCATCCAGACGTGCAGCTTTCTTCACTTCCAGGCTCTCAAACATCATGTTCTCTTCCTCTCATCGCTGTAAAACTCCCTCATGAGAGCAAGGCGTCCCGTGGCTGCGGTGTGAAAAGCCTGCTCTCCGCGGCTCGGTTTAGCTCCGTGTCTGAAAGCATCCGTGCGCCGGGGTCGTCCAGTTCGAGTGTGAAGTGGCAGGATGTCCCGTCCGGGTCCCACAGGTGTGTTTTTTCATGCGTTGAAGTGATTTCTCTCTCTCTCTCTCTCTCTGTGAGGTGCAGACAGGGGACGCCCACTCCAAAAGCCTTTTAATGTGTGTCGTCGGCCCTCGGGGACAGCGGCTCTCACAGACCTGTCCATCTGACAGACATATCAGTCCAGCCTGGCAGAGCGACGCACTCGGGAGTGCCAGGAAAACGAAGAGGAGGATGACGAGGAAGTGTTCCTGCCAAATAAAAGCTTTTGCTTCACTGCTTTTATATTATGACATGTTGTTCGGGTAGGTGGTTTGGCACTGAACAACGGCAACAACTAAACAATGGCCTCTTCAGTGCTCGCCGAGATTCAGAGCTTAATTGGACGTTTGTACATGCGAACAATCTCACTTATAGACAGAAAAGACAGCAGAGCTGTGTTCATGTTTTTACACAATCATGCTTGTGGATTTCTCCTGGTAGGCGATAAAGCAAGAAAATGTGGTTTTATTTTTAATTCATAAATGATTAGAGTACATATTTTGATAATTTATCCATTACATTTTATTTCTGACTTTTGCGGTGATGAATCATGCGAGTCTCTTAGTGGCCATTTTTAACTTCTGAAGAATTTAGTAAACTTTTTAAACTTCATAAAATGTCCTATTTTTGGATGTCTTTGACAGCCATTATTTTTCAGTGATATGTATTTTTAAAATTATCTTGAAATTAATAAATATCCAATTATATTTATTATTAATATTAAAATTTTTAATCGTTACATTTTATTTATAATATTTGGTGTGATAAATCACATTAGTTACCTTGCTTACTTTTCAATATTAGCATATTACAAATGTTAGCATGAGAAATTTGGACAACAATAGACTTACAAAAGCTAAGAATGTCTTTAATTGACGATTTTTAATTTGTTTTGAAGAAATTCCTGAACAATTTACCTGTCATATTTTATGCATTACTTTGTGTTGAATGACGCAAGTTGATGTGCATAAGCTAACATGCTAGTGTGTTACAAATATTAGCATTAGATATTTGGACAACACAGTCTCAAGTAAAAACGCAAAGAATGTCTGGTTATTTTTACGAAATTGTTGACGTTAATTTTCAGATGACATTTTTTATTTTTAATTAATAAACCTCAGCTTGTATTGTAAACATTTTACTTTTTATCAGTTTGTTACATTTAATGACATTTGTTGCGTGTTCTATTAACTGAGTTATTTCAAAGAATTATCTGAAGCTTTTCACTTGTACCTTTTATATTTAATTCATTTATTGATTTATTTGAATTTTGTGAATAAGATTAATGTCACACTCTGAACCACCTTTTACCTTTCACTATATGCTAGCTTGCTTAACCTGGCGTTTGTTTTATTATAAATGTTAGCATGCTAAATTTGAAAATGGCAAGTAAAAACGAGAATAATGGCCTTTTCGGTGAATGGTGAGATTCAAACCGTCACTAGACATTTCTATACTTAATATTTAATTAATTCCTGTTTTCTACACTGAATCCATCTCAGATGTCTCAACGCTCATACACTCGCAAGTACGACTCAAAAGGCCTTGGCACATCATTCACTATAACTCAATGCAGGCTTGAATTTTTAAAGGGCCTCGTTCCACCTCAGGCAGGACGGCGGCGGTGCTGTTTGTCTGAGATGCATTACGCCGTGTGCTTTGTATTCTTCACAGGGTGTCATTTGGCCTGATACTGCCTAAATGTGCTTCTAAATCTAACCAAAGATCTTTTACATGATATCAGAGGCTGATTTGTGATTAGATGTGAAGACTGAAGGTCAAAATCCCCCTTGAGAGCATCTCCCGAAGGTAACACTTCTCTTTCAGATTCATCATTATTTGCTGTAACCTTTATAAAGGTGATTTAAATATTAAATCAACATTGCATTTACATTTACATTTGGTCATTTTGCAGATGCTTTTATCCAAAGCGACTTACAAATGAGGAATACATAAAGCGATTCTTCTTAAAGAGGCAAACAGACACAGGAAGTGCTTGTAATACCAAGTTTCAGGCATTGCTCAAATAAGTACAAGCTAGAAAGGGAAGGAATAAATAAAGAAAAAGACAAAGTTTAAAAAAACAAACATTTTTTTATATAGGATGAAGTAAAGTAGCGTCGAAAGAGATGAGTTTTCAGCTGTTGCTTGAAAATTGTCAGGGATTCAGCATTCCGGATATGGGTGGGAAGATCATTCCACCAGCCAGGAATGGTGAACGAGAATGTTCTGGAAAGTGATTTTGTGTCTCTCTCTGATGGTACCATGAGGCGTCGCTCACTAGCGGATCTCAGACTTCTGGAGGTGATGTAGATTCGTAGTAGTGAGTGGAAGTAGGCGGGGGCTGAGCCTGTGGCTGTTCTATATGCAAGCATCAATGTCTTGAACTTGATGCGAGCCGCAACCGGTAGCCAGTGCAAGGAGATAAAGAGAGGTGTAACATGGGCTCGTTGAAGACCAGTCGTGCCGCTGCATTCTGAATCATTTGTAGAGGTTTGATTGTGCTTGAAATTAAGTGCATTTTACTTAAAAGAAGAAAAATAATATTAATGCAAACGGAAACAAGATTATTTTTCTTACCCAGTGGCAGAT
>NW_015549649.1:374917-380916 GCF_001515605.1 Sinocyclocheilus anshuiensis
CCAGAAGAGCATTGCAGTAGTCCAGCCTAGAAATGACAAGGGCCTGGACAAGAAGTTGTGCAGCATGCTCCGTTTACTGCCATTAACATTAACTGCCATTAAATTACTAAACTACTAAATTACAGCACTTATTAGGCAATGCTAACCGAAAAGGAAAGACATCTCAGAATGCGGATGATGCAAGTAATTGCATTCTGATGAATGTTTACGACAAAAAGATTACAATTACAACTTTTTTGTTGGAATGACATGCACCGATAAATTGTTCGCAAAAAGACCAAGAAACGTGCATTAGGACAAAAAAAAATGTGCACCACAAACATTTAAAAAAATATATTTTCAAACTATGCGATGTCAGACGAAAAAGAAAGAGACAGCAAATGATAGTTATTGCATTCTAACAAATGTTTAAGACAAAAAAATATTTTTTCTTTGGAAATAACATGCACTGATGAATTATGCACAGTAAGACCAAGAATGTGAATTTGAAAAGTAAAAGAAAAAAAATTACATTAAACTTATAAGTATTAAATTGACCTTTTATAACTATTGTAGCGCTTTTTTGTGTTAACTTGTTTAAACTAGCATGTTAGCATGCAAAATTCATAAGAAAATTTAATAAGAAATTTCATAAAAACTGAGCACCACGTAAACTTTTTTTTTTTTACAAAACATTTGTAATATTTTTATTTATGACTTTTGTCACGTTGTAATGTTAACTTCATTAAGCTAAGGTGTTAACCTGTAAAATTTGCACATCATGACTTGTCGCATGTTGCGATGTTAACTTTAAGATAAGGTGTTAACATAAAATTTGTATATTATGACTTTTGTCACATAATGTGATGTTATTTTAAGCTAACGCATTAACATGTCAAATTTGCACATTATGACTTTTGTCCCATGTTGTGATGTTAATTTTAAGCTAACATGTTAACATGTACACATTATGACTTTTGTCCCATGTTGTGATTTTAAGCTAAATTGTTATGTACAATGTACAACCTGTGCACCACAAACTTTTTAAAACTTTTTCACGTCAGTCAAAAAGAAAAGATGCAATTTTCCTGCATTTCTATAAATGTTTACAACAAAAAGATTGCTATTAAAAGAACTATTTTTGTTGGAATAAACATGCATCATTGCATTGTGCGTAATATAACCAAAAACTTGACTAGGGAAAGTAAGTATGTATGATTTTGATTTTATGTTGACATAGGTGCAATATTTCACCTTCGGTACTTCCTTTAGATCATAATACTGTACAAAACTTGTGATTCAACATACAGACGTGTCGCTTTGTCAGCTCTAGGAAGTGGGATTATTTCCTCTCTCTCCTCCTGTCTCTCCCTTGATTTTCTGCCGTTCTCTTTCGACGTCTCGCTCGCTCTTTGTACTCGTCGAGAGCCGAAGATCAAAGACGAGCGCCGTGAAGCTCCCAGGCCTAAATTAGATCCATGCTTCCTTGAAAGAACAGAGAAATTGGTAGGATGAAAACTGAAGGTCAATGTCAGCTCACTCTCAACAAAATGCCGCCTCCACGTGAGCGGGATTAGGTCTCGACGCCGGGGCTCCGGAGAACAGGGGAACGAGGAGCGAGTGGAGAATGGGCGTCAGGTGGAGAGGGGCTCTTATCACCCGCGGCCACATCTGAACTGGTTCCACCTCAGAAACGTGTGCAAAGACACATATTAGACACGGCAGAACAGCAAGTAAGAGCTCAGGGCGCTATTATAGATTGAAGAAATCAATACGGTACGTCAATAAAATATTTACAGAGGCTTGTTATCCGTGTTTTTCTTTTGCAAACATGCCTAAAAAATTCCCAGCTATTTTTCAGCCATTCAACGAGCTCTAATACATTTCAGCCACGTAGCAAAGCTGTGGAACGCATTAGCATTGCCACTGTGACTTCTGAACCATTTTTTCAAAAGGTTGTAATTATTACTTCAACCCTTGGATATTATGTGTACCATAAGACTTACTGTACAAATGGGCAAATATTAAATGCTATTCATGCTAACCATAAATTATCGTCACATCCTGAAACAGATTACCGATGACATTGAGCGTCAGCAGACCTCAATGTGTTTTTTTTTTTTTTGCATGGACACCAAAATAATTAAAAAGAATAAGTGGTGGTCAATAAGCAAGGAAGCATGTAATTACGAGGTGTCTGGGCAGCACTAGCTTTAGCGCTTTAGCCTGTGACCTGTGATGGCTCAACAGACGAATTAATTAACGAGCGTGGTCCTCTGCATTTCATTACAGGAGCTTCTCAACCCATCATTTCATTCTGCTATTAATTTCTAAGATCCGTCTCACTACAGCTGAGCTCTTTCTATACTGTATGTTCATTTTTGCTAATGCTAATCATGTGGCATGTTGTCTTTTTACATTGTCTTTAAAGTTTCTGTCCAGTTGAAGATGTCCTGTCAAATGCTAATAACTGCTTTATTGTACCTTTATAAAACTGTTTATTTGCAGGGAGTTAATGTAAGACGAACTTTGACTAGCGACAAATCAACTACAAGCTAACTTTAAGGTAGTCAAGATAGTTTTTCAGACTTGGTGGCTGATTGACTAGCGAATGGTCAATTTGGGCTGACTGACAACTGGTTTGAACCAACTAGCAACCGGCCAACTAGCAACCTGCTAGGTTGCAAAACACAACTAGCAACTTATACTGGATTTTTTTTAGCAAGGTAAGGCAGTATATGCAATATTTTATTTTTTTATATATAAAATAGCCTGAAAGTATTGTTAACTAAACTAACATCAACTAAGTTAACAGATTAGTTAGCTGTTATAGTATTGCTAAACTCTTTAGGTTAGCTGTTAAAGGTGCAATAGATGATTATCTTCAGAAACATTTTTTGTTATGCTGGTTGAAAGTCTCTTCACATCCCGATAGCAATCATTAAGTTAAGTGGTCTAAATGTATTTGTCTGTATTTATATATTCTGTGGAAGGCGTATGATCAAGAAATGTTCGTCCAATCAATCAGTCCGAGCATTTTAATATGCTTTCCTACCTGCCTGTCAACCTATGTATTAGCATACCTCTGCGCACCCGGTTCGCGTAGACAGGATACGTCATCAGCGCGTTCACGCACACTGTGCAGACAGAGACAGAGTGAGGATGGCAGGCAAACCTAAAGTTAGCATTTTCCAAGATCTCCTACTGCACCTTTAATGCTAACACAAAACTGACAATGTGTTAGCCAGTGTACGGAAGTTGGCTTGTGACAGCTTCTCATTTTATTCTACTATTAATTTCCATAATCTGTTTTCACTCAGCTGAGCCGTTTCTACCCTGTAAGTTAATTTTGCTAATGCTAATCATACCGTATATTGACTTTTTGTGATGTCTTTAATGTTTCTGTCCATGTGAAGATGTCAAACCCTGTCAAATACTAAAGCTGAAAAAACTAAGCTAATCCCGACTAAACTATTTAGTTATTCATCATGAAAACATCACAATACAAAGAAAAATCCCCCAAATAGGCTTCATTTTGAAGTTAACGTTGTAGATTGCGATTGTGCATCAAGCTTTTGTGTATCTTTTCCTTCCCAGCGCTTCCTTCGACTCTCTCATGTCTAATTAAAACCAGGCAGAACTGTGGAGAAGCAGAACTTTATGTAAAACCTGCAGATGGTCAGTTTTTCAGAGCGCTTCCTCCAGACAGTCACACTGACACAGTAAAAGCACAGGATTTCACCCTCACACTGACACTGCAGTGCTGCTAGCATACCAACATCACAGTTCAGACGCAAATGACACCGCACACACGATTTCACTAAGCCAATTTCCTCACACCTTGGCTAGTGTGTTGCCTGCTTCATCAGTTTGGCTTGTGTTGTTGTTAGCATTAGCAGCTAACCAACACGTTACAGTACAACTATTAACGCTAAGCTAATCAGTTAGCTTAGTTGAGGTGACAATACGTTTAGGATATGAAGAAATAAGGGTAAGCTTCCTCACACATTTGCTAGTGCGTTGCTAGCTTTGTGTTAACATTAAAAGCTATACAGTTTAGTAATATTATAAATCAGTTGCAGCAGCTTAGTTGATATTAGCTTAGTTTGTTTTACTTACACTAAAAAGGCTAACTGGATTTCCATGCATGTTTTACTGTCTGTCTTATCTTTAGATTGAGTTTTTATACAGCAGTGGCTGATGGGTAAAACCACACGACGCTGAACTGAGCATTCAAGCGGTTGGCAGACGCTCTTACCCTGCATCTGAGGAGCGTTTTATCGCGGCGTGTTTCCAGCTGTATCTGACCCATCTCTGTTTGCGTGGGACTCTGCAGCACGAGCACCGGGACAACGATGGCCATCTGCCAGCAGGAGACTGCAGGGGATCTTGGCTGGCAGAGCTGCCTGTAATCGCAGCTGATGGGCTCTTATTAGCCATGCTTGTCTGCAGACGTCACCCGGGAGTCCGTGTGGAAGGGGACAGGGACACATCTGCTGATCCGAACCACAATCATCTCACATGACTGCAGGCCGGCGGCAAACGCCAAACCCGCTGCTCAGGTAGACGATTAGCAGGGGTATTATGGGTTTGGTGTTAGCATGTTCTGCTTTATTTCATCAGTTTTATGTTAGAGTTCGATAATGTACGCACACTAATACGGTTATAACATTAGCTAAGCACTATAACGACATGACATTCACAAAGCCAACCATATTTAGGTTGATTTGAGGCTCATTACCATGAAAAATAAAAGTGATCCACTGCGTCCTCAGCAGCTCAGATGTTGGGAGAAGATGAAGAGTCTAATGTTCAGTCTTACATCCAAACACAGAGCACCGGGATTTTCTCCGAGACTGCTTGGAGAAAATGGAGGACAGCATACAACTTGGAAAGTAAAGGTGGATTCTACAGGTTTCACATGCCATCTCTTAAATCCAGTTATTACTATTTTTATTGGTATTATTTTTTAATGCTTTATGTAATATATCACTATAATATATAAAACAATCATTATATATAATTTAACACATCATAATATCATAAAGTTTAAATAATTTAAATAGACATTTAAAATCTATCATTGTTAAATGCATTAATTTAAATTGTTCATGTTTTTCAGCTTAAATAAAGATGTCATAAGATTTAATTTGAATTTATTATTATTATTACTATCATTATTATATAACTATATTAAGCAATCATTTAAAAAATAGTATTTTGTATTCTATTTTTATTAGTTTTGAAGCCATAAATATATTTTTGTTACTTTCTTTTTTTCCTTTTCTTTCCTTTTTAGGGTTATAAAATTGATACTATTTTTTATTATTAGTTATATTTTAATATATTATGCAAAGCAATAATTAAATAATTTATTTAGTATTTCTATTCTATTTTTGGTTAGTTTTGGAGCCAAGCTTATGATTTAAAATTGATAGCTACTGTTTTATTATTATTATTGTTATTATTATTATTATTATTTCATATATTATTAACTATATTGAATAATAATTAAATAATTTATGTATTACTATTTTTATTATTTTTTTGGTGCCATATCTTTTTCTTTACACTTTTTTAGGATTATAAAACTGATAGCTACTTTATTAATTGTATTATTATATAACTACATTAAACAATAATTTAATATTTTTGTATTGTATTTTTTGAGCCATAATTATTTTTTACACTTCATTTTTTATGATTATACAGTACAATACATAGTTACTGTTATTTTTTATTATTTTTGTTAGTATTATTATTACTTATATATTATATACCTCTATTAGAGTAGTTAAATTATTTATTTGTTTTCAGTTTTTTTATTCTTTTTTGTTGTTGTTGTTGTTGTTGTTAGTTTCGGAGGCATACATATATTGTTTATGATTATAAAATTGATATTTACTATTCAAATCGTAAATATATGAAACTCTATTTACTTTATCAGTAAATTTCTATTTGAGCATAATTTGGTAAACACTGTTTTATGGGATGGGGGGGGGGGGGGTTTGTTTTTGTGC
>NW_015549649.1:381011-381720 GCF_001515605.1 Sinocyclocheilus anshuiensis
GGGGGGGCTTTTTTTTGTGGGCCAATAAATTCATAATGAACACAATTGAGTCACTGACTTATTTTCTATTCAATGTTCTTTCGCTCACAAAGGTGTTAAATTACTTGTGAATGCCATTTCTTATTGTTTTTAAAAAGCACCCCAGCGGGAAGAAACAATAAGGTCAGACAGTAGATGTTGAGATGTTAGCATTACATGGAAAGCTTTGTAGAGTGAAACACCGAGTCTCTGACGTCGTGTGGGAAACAGATGGCAGGTACAGGTTCAATCCGCCGGGAACGATCTCGCCGACTCGCCGTGTTGTGCTTTTTCACCGGAGAGGCATTTCGAAGAAACATTAGCCATAATTAAGTTTACAAATATTTGTTTTCACACAGCCCGAAGTTACGTAACATGCAATATAATCAAATAGCATTTGGAAGCCCATAATTTAGAGCAATTTAACCCAAACTCGTTACACGAAAGCCCAGAAAAGAGCTTAAATTTCATGCAAGCTATCACGCCAGGCCTTTTTTTCCTCTCGTCGAGCATTTCCCAAACCTCCGAAAAGTGGCACCCTGATTGTCAGAGCAATTATGTTGCTTATGATTGGGGTAGCGATTACACAGCCTTCATTTGGCGTGATGATTCTTGTCGCTGGATTCGCCGTGCAATTATGCCAGTACGCCCAGGTACGGAAGACAGCGACGACGTATCGCAGCGTTTATTT
>NW_015549649.1:381840-386871 GCF_001515605.1 Sinocyclocheilus anshuiensis
CATTATTTGAGATGTTGAAATGCTACTCTCAAATAATGCAGGTGCTGAACTAACCATGATTGCGACAATTATCTGTAATTACCCAACTTGCGCAGACAAGAAAGTTTCACAGATGCATTCAGGAAAGTTTCGAAACGCAGCAATGATTGTAATAATTGGAAACTGAAAGTCCTTCATCCTTCAGTCCCAGAGTAATCGTGGGTGAATAGGTGACGCTAACCTTTAACGTCTGGGTTTTTGTTCTCACGTTAATGTAATTTCAGCTGTTCTGACTCGTTTTTCTCTGAAAATGTCTTCAATCTCAGGCCATTCAGGATGTAGATGAGTGTGTTTCTTCATCAGATTTGGAGAAATGAAGCATTGCATCACTTGCTCTGCAATGGGTGAATGGGTGCCGTCAGAATGAGAGTCAAAACAGCTGATACAAACATCACAATAATGCACAAGTAATCCACACCAGTCCAGTCCAACAGTTAACATCTTGTGAGGTGTAAAGTTGTCATTAAGGCATCCATCATTAAGGCATTTTAACTATAAACTATCGCTTCTGGCCATAATCCATAATAATGCTTCGGAAATAAAAAGTTCATCCTCTGTTGACTTTCTCATCAAAATCCACCAACATATTGGTTTAGAACTGCTTTGGACTTCCATAATCCATAATAACGCTTCCTCCAGTGAAAAAAGTGGTCTGATCTGAATCAGGAGAGAAATCTGCACAGCACCGTTTACAAGCCTAAACAGCTCTAAACAAATATGTGAGTGGATTTTGACGTGAGAGACAACAGGAGATGCACTTTTTCACTGGAGGAAGCGTCATGGATTATGGACTCGTAGTCTGAAGCAGTGGTTTGAAGTTAAAAACGTCTTAATGATGGATTTGTTTCTTATGAACATGCAGCTTTTGGCTTCTCAAGAGGTTAATTAATTTTCTGCTAAAATTTGGTGTGCATATGGCACAACTTGAAATTTGCTTTGTGATTTTTGCAAGTACTGAAATCCGATTTTCTTGTTTAGACAGGCATTTCAATATATTTCAGTATTTAGTAGGGGTGCAACGGTTCTTGGTAAAAAATCGAACCGTACCGTTCTCCACACACGGTTCGGCACGTCGCAAATTACCTATTTAAAAAAGTCGCAATTACCTATTTTATTTTTTATTCAGTGGCGGAAACAGGCTTCTAAAAAAAATTACTTGCTCCATTTGAGGATATGATATTATATCCATTTGATTTGACAATTTATTTATTATTCAAATCAAATTTTAAGTCTGATTTAAATTTGCTTGTTTAGACAGTGTTATTAATATATTTTCATATTTAGTACCAGTTTCAGTAGTGATGATGACAAAAATGTGTTAATTAATTAATTTATTCATTAATAAAAAACAACATTTGACTACTTGCTTGCTCTATTTGACCATTCAGAAAAAAATTTACTATTTTTTAATCATATTTTAAATAGTGTTTTCGATTTGCTTGTTTAGACCATGTTGTCAATATCTTTTAGTGTTAAGTACCAGTGATGATGATGAAAAAAAGAAAAAGAAAATTTGGCTCTATTTACTTATAGCATCTCACATTGCGTCCTCTGAAATCCAGCTTGACTCTTCAGACTAAGAATCCCATTCCATTTAATCCATTTAATGTGGTTTCTTGCTGTTCAGACTAAAACAAATTGGAGTGGGATATGCAGGAAGAGTCCTCTGGAGCTCATTCAGACTGAGATACTGACGGTGCACGTGCCTGCGGTTGAAGAACGAGAGCAATCCGTCAATGTCAGGACGTCAGAGTGACCATTACTCTGATGTGTTTAGGTCACTCTGACGAGCTCTGCCAAACGATCTTCACTGCAGCGCTCTATTCTGAGAGAGCTGCCATGACCAACGTATTCCCCACTGCTGTTTGTCACCCTTTTTTCCTTGCCTGACTCCGGTTAAGTGCAATTTATATGTGCATTTGTGCAAAACGCTTTTCGGTTGTAAAAGTGAAGGCCGCGCTAAAGGTGTAATTTGCATTGAGCGGAAACACTGCGCTTTGTGTTTTTTGCGTCAAATGCTCTGCTTGCACAACATAAACAAACACACACAAAGGCAGGATATTTTTACCTTCAGATTTGAAATTACCCTCATTGTTCACTGCAGTTAAGCAAGAATCAATTGGAATTGCCTTGTCCCTGGATTGCGTGGTCTCAAAAAGCTCTACTGTATTCGCTCTGCTTATAAAAGAAAAGATGACTGCAGACAAACCGCCCTGTCATTTCTTCACTATGAGAATGCCAACACTTTTGATGTTGAACTATTGGCAGCCACAGTGATTTGGTTTGTTTAAGTTCCTCAGCTTCACGGGCTTTCTTGAAATCCTGAGAGCTTTAGATGTTGAAACTTTCAGAGGTGAGCGAGTCACAAAGTCTGATTCACAATGAAGAACTGCAGAACAAGTGCTGGTGAGTAATTTTTAAAAGTGTTATTTTCTTTAAGTATTCCATTTTGCTGTAGCACCACTGCAGTTGACTAACGTTAAATCAAATGTTCCAGTCAGAACATCTAAAACATGCAAGGAAAGACATAATAAAGAATGTAAAAACCAGTACTGTTGAGTAACTAGAGCAACTTCACAACTTTAAGATAATTTCCGTTTTTAAATGATCTCCAAAACAGTGTTTAAAATCGTAAAGATTTATGATAACGACATTTTTTAAAGATGTTGGCGTTAAAGGTCAAACTTATAAATATCGTCTTGAAGCAAGGAACCGCAGAACCAGTGCTGGTGAGTAACTACTTAAGTTTTACATTTACAAGATTTATAAATGTTACAAGCTTTTTTTCTCCAGTGATGACCTTTTAAAACATTGGAGCCATTTTTAACAGGAGAACAAAAAAAATATTTTAAATTGTTCATATTATCACATTTTTCAGTAGGGCAAACAGCAGCTAAACTGTTTTAGTGTAAAAAAAAAGAGTAACTTTTTACAAAAGATTTACAAACTTAAAACAAGATAACACAATATGTTAAAATCTTCTGGCAGCAAGTAACTACTACATTTTTTGTTGCTATTATTGTTTTTCAGTAGGGCAGCAGTTAAACTAGTAACTTTTACATGTAACTTTTAAAAATTAAATTTTATATGTAAGAGATTGCTCAACTTTACAAATCTGTAGTCGAACGTGCAAGTGAGAACATCTAAAAACTGTGTAAAAGAAACAGCGAAGAACGTAAAAATCAGTGTTGGTGAGTAAATAACTCAAAGTTGTGCTGTTACAGACTTTGTCTGTATTGCAACAGCAATGCAATTCTTTCAGTGAGTGTATATTTTACATTGTAAAGATTTATACAACTTTACAAGCTTTTTTTAATCAATAATGACTTTTTAAATATTTTTAGTGATTTTTAACAAGAAAACATGTTGGAGAACATATTCGTAGAATAGCCAGTATTAGTAAGTAACTAACTAAAATTTGTGACGCTACTAAGTTTTTCAGAAAACTTTTACATTTAGACTATGCAGCTTTTGTAAATTTACAAGCTCACCCCTTTTTTAAAAGAGACGTTAGAGTCAAACAAATGTTTTGTGAGTTTTACTCCTACTTTTAAAAACGAAATTCATCACACTGCTGTTCATCACAGTTTTCATCTGATAGTTTATAAGCTCATGTCTCGTAATTTAGCTTCAATGTACTACTTTTTACTAGCCGTTTGCAGTTTTTGAGTATCTTGACATTAACTACACTGCGATTATCTTGCAGCTTGGTAAGTTTTAAAACAGCTTCACCAGCACAATTTTGGATCCAGAAATGGGACTGTTGTCGCTAACAGTCATCTCTTGTTGGCATTCAACAGAAAGCGAAATGGGACACTGTCGTTTATAAGCACCTGGATAGATGACGCGATGGGGGAGGTGTGGGCTCGTATTAATCCACTGAAAGGCTTTTAGCAGTATTGCTTTCCAACGGTGCGCCGGTGCCGAGTACACCGCCCCCATAATTCCATTCCAGAAGTAATTTAATTTAGTGCGAGAGCTTTTCATTTTGTGAATGAATCTACCCTCCACTCCACTCGGCTGCTTTCTACCATCCCGCTACAGCTTTCGCTCTCCGCGGCACTCATTAAGCAAACTCATTTGATAGTTTCGGCAAGTGTGACGGAGCGCCACCAATGAAGCCTCCTCCCTCCCACATGCCATCAGCGGAGGGTCTCTCTGGAGAATTACGCCGAGTCATTGAGCTATTTGGGTAATGCATCGGCATCTCCGGCAGGCTCTTCCCTTTCTTGATTTACGCCGCCATCATTTAACTGGGCTATACACGTCTTTTAAGAGATCTGGAGCGAGGTTCACGTTTGGGAGTAACGATGGCTGGTCTTTTTTAGGCTGCAATCCATGAAAAGGAGTTCCCTGTACCTCACCATGAAAGATAGTGTCACTAACAAGAAAGTACCATGCAATCAGTGTAGGCGAGCAGTTAACTAAAATTAGCAATGTTCAGAGTAGTTGTATGAATTGAATTACGATTGATTAATTGAACAGTAGCTAGAGATAGCTTATGTTGCTTTTATTAAACATACCTTGTTTTATGTTGAAGCAAAACATGCAAGTCAGAACATCTAAAAACCTTTGGTACACTCTAAAAAATGCTGGGTTGTTTCAACCCAACTTTGGGTCAAATATGGACTAACCCAGCCATTGGATTAAATTTTTAACCCAAAAGTTGGGTTAGTCCATTGAAACAACCCAGCATTTTTTAGAGTGTAAGCAACTATTTTTTGCTAATTACATTTTCAGTAACACAACAGCAGGTAAACTTTTAAAAATATATATATAGTGTAGCTTTACATTTACAAGATTTAAAAACTTTACAAACTTTTTTTCTCTAATAGCCACCTTAAAGAAGAAGAAGAAGAGGAGGAAGAAGAAAACAAACAAAAAAAAGCTTTATAGCCAAGCAAACTGAAGCAATAATCCAGCTTTTTTTATATTATATATATATATATATATATATAGAGAGAGAGAGAGATAGATAGATAGATAGATATA
>NW_015549649.1:387065-394565 GCF_001515605.1 Sinocyclocheilus anshuiensis
ATAAATTATTATTATTTATTTTTTTTTGGCAATGTTAGGACAAATGTTTTTCTCTTTTTTTATTTTTGTTTGTTTTTGAATTTTCAATCAGAAATAGAAAAGTATGTTCTTTTTCCTGGAATTATTTTAAACAAGCTAAAATTGACCATCATGTCCAGCTGTTGTGATGATTTTCTGAAAGCAAAGGTCCTGGAGATCTAGCATTTGATTGCAGTCCATTTAATTCCAATCGTTCGCCAAAACAAACCATTTTCTTGATCAGGGATCAAAAATATATGTCCATGGAAATCTCACTGGTTGTTTTTATACTTCATATATTTTTGGACTGACAATACCTCTGTTCAATCTTACATATTCTACTTCAAACGCATCCATCCGGCCCAGAGGTGAGACTGTCCACAACATGGCAACCTGAGCGTCTGTGCACATCAAAGCTCACGGATCAGTCGACCGTGGGCCGCCCTGACAACAACATCCCCGAAGCTTTGATTTCTCCTGATTCTGATGAATTAGTGAGAGCCTGGCTCTGCGGGAACCCCAGGCTACTGGGGTTTACGCCATTATCAAAGAGCATCTGCAGGAGGAACAAACATCCCCAATTCACGCTTGACCTACAGGCATGAAATATGCCATGCTACTGAATGTCCAAGTATGTGGAGGTTCAAGCTAGAGATTCAAAACTGGCTAGTCGGTCTTTCTTTAGGAACCAATTGTGTTGTGTTGCAAGATGACATAACACTGAAAGATGTCAATTTTGTATTTTTAAATCGCCAGTAATTGTCTTGAAATGTATTGTTGAAGGCTGGGAATTTGTAGCTGTTACTTTTAGCATGCTAAAGCACAACCCGTCTATGAAAAGTCTCAGAATTTATACCCTGCTATGACTATTAAAGCTAAAGAGAGAGAGAGAGAGAGAGAGAGAGAACTAGTAAACGTAACTAAATAGCTAGTTGGTTGACCCATCTCTAGTTCAAGTTCTCCATAAAAATTTTTTTTAAAAATCACTATTTTCCCCATTTTTGGTTTTCTGTGTATTTTTATGCTCATCGATATATTGTATCATTAGCTTAGCAACATGTTAACTCTATGGCATTCATGTTTTGTGTACTTAATGCAACTACTCAAGAGTTGCTGCCTATGTAGTGCATTCAAAAACCCTCATTCAGTTAGCATGCTCCCTATGTAGGCGGTACAGCAAGACAGCTCACTAGGGTTTAGAACACAACCACTGTGTCCAAAGTTAATGGTTGAACACGAACTTAACAAATTCCCAATCTTGGCACGACACATCACCGATGTGGGATTAATTTGGCAAGATGCTAGTGTCAACAAACGCTGAAGATAGCTAGTCAGTGACAATCCAGGTTGTTAGCAAGACAAGAGCCAACATTACCTGGCATGTGACCTCAGGCGGCTGGAGATAAACTAGACCCGGCTCGGTCATTAGAGATTCACCGGGACGTTTGTGTCAACAGCTGGACAATGTGTTGCACAATTATTTCCCAGGCGGGGGCGAAATAAAATATATGCCATTTTTGGGATGTTTATGAGCTGAAACATTTTTTAGATACTTGGTCTAAAATTATATTTCCCTAGAAGGCCGGTATAATGATGTGGATATAAACAGAAGAGGATTTTACACTACAATGACAGGTACGGTCGTGTATGTTAGATCAAATGTGATTTTTGGGAAGGTAATCGTAAATTACGCACTATTATGCTAATTTGAGACGGATGTGTGTTTTCTCAGCTATTATCTCGACCAGCGTGAGGCCCGTCAGGTACTAGATCGCCACTGACAAGGTGTGTGTTAACTACACTTACACCATCTCCATCTGAAATAACGCATAATGACATTTTATGACTAATAATCTGTCGGTGTATTTTTTCGGTATTAGTGTCCGGAGCTGAAGTAGGTCACGCTCCGCTTTCAGCGCCGCCGTTAACAATCACGTCTTTCTTTAACTCAGCATTCAGGGTTGCTTTGCTGTTCACAGGCAAAGCACTGCATTAAAGCTTTTATATTTCATACATACGGCTGTCGGAGGGGTAATGGAACCTCTTTGACATGCTCGAGTTCAGACAGGAGCGGATTAAAGAGCGTCCTTTGCCTACCTCAGGTTTCCCGCGTTAACGTACTGGAGAAGTTATGGTGGTTCGTGGTTCCAAGGTAATTATTTCACATCAAGGAATGGTTAATAGTTGAACCATGGTAACCACAAATTAACCATGGTTTCGCTACACTAACCGTAGTTTGACCATGGTATTTGTAGTAAAACTGTGGTTATCCCAAAAAAAACACACATGGTACTAGACTTTTACTATAATAAAACCATGATTCATTTTCTTAAGGATTTGTGTAAACTTTTTTTTTCTTTTTGTTTGTATAACTGTACTACCTTTAATTTAAAAAAGAAAAAGAAATCTGAAATAAATATTTGCGATACATTCTCTGAAAGTCCCAATCTGAATCTAATGATTTGCAATCCGCGCTCCGAAGTTCCAATCTGAATCAAAAGTAGGGCTGGGACGATAAATCAATGCATCACGGTTTTTTGAATGCATCGCAATTCTCACTGGAAGCCATCCGACATATTGTAATGGTCAACTTGAAGTCATTCACCATAGCAACCAATGAATATTCGAAGATGCCACAATCCTGCACAGCCGATGGTCTGCAAACCCATAGTATGGTGAATGACGTCAAGTTGACCGTTCCAAGATGGCGGACTTCGTGCTTGGAGTGGTCGAATGGGGAATCTATACATATCTATGCACAGCCCTGCTCCGAAGTTCTGATCGAAATCAAATGATTCGCTATATTCAGGCATGTCAGTACTACTGCTGGCTTAGCTCACTAGTTTTATGAGTTTAATTGAAATAAGCGAGAGAAAAAAGTAGGATGTTTACAAACAAAATATCCATATTCCATTCCGAAGATAGCATTCAACACAAATCTATGAACATATTCAGGTGAGGTAACCAGTTTACTGCTAGTGAAACTCCATGAATATGACGAGCTGCACCTCAAAATACATGTTAGATGGAAACATTGTACATTATGATCGAGTTTGTAGCAAACTTCAGTAAGAGCACTGCAGTTCAGTTGGTGGCAGTTCAATAGGAAATCAGCTGAAAGCATCCAGTCATCTCATACCAGTAAAATGAATGTTCAATTTATCTGTATTTATCAGTGGTTATCAACCCGCGGCCCGTCACGAATTCAAAGGCGGCCCACCATGCTGAACACAATTAAAAAAAATAACTTTCAGTTTTACAATTCATTTTAGTTTTTACATTAATTATGTACTCCTGGTTGTTGTTTGCTTTTGAGATCTGATGCGTCACCCAGAAACGGTGACGCATGATGTCAGGCTTAAGCGTATAATGTTATCATTATAGTTATCGTTTTAGCTATCATTCTTGTTGTGAATGGGCATTTAGTGGCCCAAGACAGGTAAATGTTCCCTCTAGCCTCTATTATCGCCATAAATGACTCCTCAACCGTAATAACCTCAGTCAGTCGATCCCATCGTCCTTTGTTCAGCCCAGTATGAAGGTCACTTTCAGCTTCCGGTGTTTCCATGCTCCGTCAGAGGTGTGAAAGCCGCCGGCCACCCGACCGCCTTCAACCCACCCAGCATGTCAGAGCGCGTTTCCCCACAGCGAGCGAAGGGCCCGGATCAGCACCCTGTACTCGAAGTGTAGTAACATCTACAAGCAATATGAATGCTACTGAATGCAACTGTCCCAGATAAGGGTATGAATACTTATGCAATGGAGTTTTTTTTTTTTATAAATTTGCAAAAATGTTAAAAACCTGTTTTTTGATTCACCATTATGGTGTATGGAGTGTAGATTGATGTGGGAAAAAAAGGTAATTTAAAGCAGTTTAACACAAGGCTGCAACATAACAAAACGTGAAAAAAATGAAAGGGGTATGAATACTTTCGCAAGGCACTGTATATATATATATATTGGTGTGAAAAAGTGTTGGCCCCCTTCCTGATTTCTTATTTTTTTGCATGTTTGTCACACTTTTTGCTTTTGAGATCTGATGCGTCACCCAGAAACGGTGACGCATGATGTCAGGCTTAAGCGTATAATGTTATCATTATAGTTATCGTTTTAGCTATCATTCTTGTTGTGAATGGGCATTTAGTGGCCCAAGACAGGTAAATGTTCCCTCTAGCCTCTATTATCGCCATAAATGACTCCTCAACCGTAATAACCTCAGTCAGTCGATCCCATCGTCCTTTGTTCAGCCCAGTATGAAGGTCACTTTCAGCTTCCGGTGTTTCCATGCTCCGTCAGAGGTGTGAAAGCCGCCGGCCACCCGACCGCCTTCAACCCACCCAGCATGTCAGAGCGCGTTTCCCCACAGCGAGCGAAGGGCCCGGATCAGCACCCCGCAGGCACATCGGCTTGACGTGTGGCTCGAAGAGCGGCGTAATTAAGTCCGTCCTGTGACAGGGCGAATGAGGTTGAAAAGCTTCAACCTGCCAGTGACTTCCAGTGCTTTTGAAATGGATGCGACTGCGTTTAGCTCGCCGCGGCCCGTTAGCTCATTATGAGCAATTTTGCGTGGCGAAATGTCAGAATTTCGGAAGGTTGATGGAACCGAGATACAGTTTAGACGCTACGTTGTATTATAAGCCGTCTTTTTATATTGTGCGAAAACGCTCCAAATTGGCCTCTGTCACTTTGTTATTGGAAAAGTGCTAGCATAACCTCTAAAGAGCCTTTAATTTTAATTAAAAATGGGTTTCAAATGTAAGATGGTCTCACATGTGATAACCAGCCAAAATGCACTGGAATATTGATGGTTACGCACCAAATGTCTTATGCAACATGTCAAACTTGTGCTATTTTTTGCTTTTCTACCAAGCATATGTCATATTCCACTTCTTTTTCTGTTTAATATACTTCAGGAGCTGCTGACAGTGTGATGGACTGTGAAAAGCCCCTGTAGATCAATGTGTAGAAAGAGGAATTGTGGGATTGCATCTCTTTACTTCAGGGCCACGGTGAATATTCATTATCTAGTAAGTTTCGTCACTTTCAGATTGACAGTTCTTGTTGATCTTCAGACAACCTTGTAAACAATCTTCAAATACACGTAATCGCGCACTGTTTTTTGGATGTAGGTGACTCTGTTATGCAGAGCGTTCATCTGGCTTTTCACAACACGAGCTGTTCTGCATTCAGCAGTGGTTTCAGTGAGGGAAATCACCTTTTGGGTTTTCAACGTAAATGATCTCTCACGTTCTCTCTCGCTCTTTTGCATTGATGGAAAGTCTGAAGTGCCTTTTTAGGCATTCGAAACTTATGCACGCAGTAATGGATTATTGAAAAGCAGCCTGAGGGTGGTTTTATGAGGCCTTTGACATGATCGGACGAACTTGTTTTTTTCTTTCTTTCTTTCAGAGATTCAAACTCTGCTCCAAATGCTGGAGACACAAAGGCTTTTGACGCAATCGCTGTTCTAAAAGTAAATAGCATAATGATTCTGTCTTATTTTGGCTCATTTTTAAGGCCTGAAAATATGAAAACAAAAATGTTTTTATCTACATTTTAGATAAAAAGTTATTGTAGTACGTTTTTCAAGAAAATATTATTTCAGCCATTTGACTTCAAAATGTTACATTTATTTCAATGCTATCTCACGACAAATTCATGCATATTTTATGAGTTGGCTAATTTGTACAAATTCATAGACTTAGTGGCAGTCCTTTGTACAAATTCGTATGAATTTGGCACCTTGTAAAAAACGTATAAAAAATTGTATGAATTTGTCATTATACATTTAAAAAATTTGTCGTTGAATTCCTACGAATTTGGCACCTCAAAAATCATACAAATTTGTACAAGTTAGGTCATACGAATTCATACAAATTAGCCACCTCGTAAAATATGTTAAAATTGCTGTGAGATTGGTTTGTTTATGTCTCTTGCTGTTACTTTGTATTTAATTGTGAAATTTATTAGCAATTGTTTCTACACCAATTTTTTTCACTGTACGCAAGAACAATTTTGTGCATTATTGTTAACGTAAAGCTGCAGTCCGTAACTTTTGGCACTCTAGCGGTTAATAAACAGAACTGCGTGCGTCTTGCGGAAGAACATTGTAGTCGGAGCTACTTCTCTCTATTTATGTCTATGGCGAATCACGCAGGTACTGGGCTACTCCGCAGCGGTACCTACCCGAACCAGTCTAAAATAGTCCGAATATAAACACTTATTATAGGTGTACCATAGTGATTCAGGACAAGCCACGGTTTGGAAAATAGATTCATGGTGTACTCGCTTATTATATAAATTTTGTACATTTTGAACACAAGAAAGTTACGGACTGCAGCTTTAATGCAATTAAAGTATGCTATGCATTCTCAGTGTACCCACAAGGAATGAACTATCCAGCTAAAAAATGGCCAAAACCCTTTGAAAACCAGACTGAAAGACCAATAAACTCATTTTATCTGTGTAAAGTATGTTTCTAGTAGCGTTAGGTATTGGTATTATGTGCATAATGCAATCCCAGAATGCACAGTGGCAAACTGAATGAACAAATCCCATCCAAAATGGTGAATGAGTTGTTACTTTGCAATTGTGAAATTTACTAGCAATTTCTGAGTGTTTTTTTTATTTTGTGCATCATTGCTATCTTAAAACACAATTCATGTATGCAAAAAATGTGAATATAATTTAAATATATTCCGTTGTAACTCAAAGTGCTGAAGGATAAGTTCAGACAACTGTGCCATTAGCTTAGCGACATGCTAACACTAAACTGAGATTGTGTAGCACAAAAGGCCAAAATCTCTTTACAAAAATAACACTTATTATAACATGCAATCTACACTGTAAGCAAAATAAATATTGTAAATAAAGTATGTTTCCGGTGGCATTAGGTATTCTTGTGCATAATGCAATCCCAGAATGCAAACTGGATTATTGTACGGTTTACGAGAAAATACCATTTCTTCTGTAAAATTGTAATTATTTGTGAACTTTACTAGCAATTTTTAAGTAAAAATTGTTTCTATGGCAATTTTTTTCAGTGTATGCAAGAACGATTTTGTGAGTCATTGCTAAAGTAGAACACAATTCAAGTATGCAATGCATTCTCTGTGTGGAAAAACATTCGAAATCCCTCTGAAAACCAGGCTGGAAGACTATTGTTTAATAAACTAGTTTAATCTGTGTTTTTATAGCAGGAATTGGCTGATCATTTACATCTGCAATTGCGAATCTGCTTATATGTTCGGTAGCATTACGAATTGTTATCCCAGAATGCATTGTGGTGACTGTGAATAAATCCCTCCAAAATGGTGAATGAGTTGAGAGTAATGCACATTCTAAATTCTGTTAAATATTTTAAAGTTCCGAATAAAACGTAGTAAATCAGTCGGTGCCGATAGCCTTGTGGGCAGCGCACCGGCATATACTGTTGCGCTATGGGTATTACGAGTTCGAATCATGGCTTGAGAACCTTTCTGA
>NW_015549649.1:396866-405708 GCF_001515605.1 Sinocyclocheilus anshuiensis
TATTAAATGCCACTCCATCTGAAAGCACGTGATGGAAATTTACTACTAATCACAGAACCGGCTTTACTGACGAGAAGCGCATGACAATTGCATGCGATGTATCGTGCAACCCTAATTTTGTTGTTTGTTTGTTGATCACAAAGTACAAAATAGATGAGCAAAACTAGGATGCCGTATTCAAAGCGCCGCCATTACTGTCTAGAGTGTGTGGAATGGTGCGCTGTGATTGGTTGAGCAGATATATCATATAGAAATTAAGCAAATAACAAATTTTAGAAGTTGTCCATTATTTCTATGCTCTATTATTTCAGAAGATTTAATGTAAAATGATCAATAATCTAAAATCCAGTGATTAGTGTTAATTCATATCGACTAGCGGTTAGCGGCTCAGCCCTCCTTTGGGCGCCATGTTCCAGTCTTATCTCGGGCTCTCAGAAAGTCCCCGCTGTCTGTGCGATTAATCACGAGCGCTCGCTCCAGACGGGATGTCACGCTAGCGTTTGTCGCTGGCCAGCCAGACCCCTGAAACAATGGCTATGCTGCTCCTCAGGGGCCCGGAGACACCTCGACCGCGACCCGCGGCGGCTTCAGCTGGCATCCAGACGGAGGGGACTGGAGCCTATCGGCGGGGCCAGGAGGGGGGGCAGCTGGCATCCAGACGGAGGGGACTGGAGCCTATCGGCGGGCACAGATGTGTGGACATTTCCTACGGTCCCGAGAAAACCCTTGAAGATGAAGATAGACTGAAGCGGGTCTGACGCTGACAGGTTGACGAGCGGAGTCTTCAAATGTCAGAAATTGATAGTTCATCTGTCATTTTTAACCTGTATGCTTGTGTTTTGTGTTTGGTAGAACACAAAAGGAGGTTTTTCATGTAATTGACTGTGCAATCAAATCTTGTTTAAAGTGGTGCGTTGCGTTTAGTTATGACACTCGAGAACCAATAATGTTCGCTCCCAATAACGTCAAGTTGGCACAATGCTTCAAATTGCCATTAGTCATCTGAATTCAATGCAAATGACTTTTCAGAGCTTTGCAGAGGGAAAAGATTGTCACTGAGTAAAGTCTTTTGTCTATAATTGGTTTGAATGATTTTTTTTTTTTTAAACTGATATTCACATTTTTAACCTGAATCTGTTCTTCAGTATTGGGTCTACAGATAATTGGCACCATTTGGTAACAAACTTAATTTATTGTTTGAATAAATAATTATTATATAATTAATATTAATTATAATTATTTGTATTTTAAAAGATGTAATTAACAATTTTAATATGTATTACTTTAATAATAATAATGCATGTTGTTTTCTTTTGTAATTTTAATTTTAGAAGTTTTAAATTTTGTATTTATTATTATATCAGATGTAATCTAAAACCATGCCAACAACATATGCATCATATGTTATAATATTAATAATAATTATACATTAATACATTTTGTATGTTCTATTATTGTTATTTCTAATGTATTCTAAAATGACGATAACAAAAACATGCATTGCATTTTATAAAATGATAATAATATTAATATTTAATAATATAATGTATTTGTTGCTTTTGTAATTTTATATACATTTTAAAAGTTAAAAATTTTGAGTGTCTATTTTTTTTTTTCAGATGTAACCTAAAATTATGACAAAAACAACACGCATCATATTTTAAAATAATATATAATGTAACACTTGTAAAAAAAAATGCAACGCTTTAATTTTAAATATCAATTTTAAAAGTTGGATTTTTTTGTATGTTCCTTTATTATTATTATTATTACTATTTCTTAAGATTTAAAGTACATGCATATTTTATTATAATAAATAAAATACAATTAATATTGCTTTTGTAATTTTGGATTATTTAAGTTTATTTCAATTCAAGTTTAGATGAATTCATCCAATTCAATTAAGAACAACAACAATAATACTACTACTACTACTACTAATAATAATAATGACATTTAATAATATATAATGCATATGTTGCTTTTGTAATTTTAGATACATTTTAGCATTTTTAAAATTTGTATGTTCTTTGTACAAATTATTATTATTACTACTACTACTACTACTATAGAAAATTAAATTGTACTTTATATTTTAGAAGTACATTTTTGTATGTTCTTTGTTTACTTATATATTTTTTAGAATTAATCTTAAATTATAAATATATAATTTAGAATATTATTATTCTTAGTAATAATACTACTACTAAAAATAATGCATATTCCTTTATTATTATTATTATTACTATTTCTTAAGATTTAAAGTACATGCATATTTTATTATAATAAATAAAATACAATTAATATTGCTTTTGTAATTTTGGATTATTTAAGTATTTAAATTGCATATGTTCCTTGCACAAAATTATTATTATAAAATATAATGCATATTATGTTGCTTTTGTTGTATTTTTAGCTCGTTTCAATAAAACTTTTCCTCACTTTTCAGACTTTTTTCTGCACTCCTTGGACTGAGTTTGAAACGAGCTGATGTAACACAAGTAAATGATTTTACACAAATTATTCCATTAACCTGATCCCCCAAACCTGCTTATGGCACCTGGATCATATATTCGGCTCTTCATATCTGCGCTCATTCTGTTGGGAGTCCCAGATTATGATTGAAAATGCAGCGACTGAGCAGGTGTCTCCCGAAAACTCTTCTGAATGCACTGGTTAAGTGGCTTTGCCAGGTATGACAGCGGCAGTTTTCCCGTCCCCTCAGCTGTAATGGATAATTCCCAACCTAGCACTTTTTAATATTGCATTTCCGATATTAAACACTTCGTCAGCGTGCTGCCTGGAGGAGAGACACTACTATGACAGATGATCAAATTTCCCACTCGTTAAAAATGCAAGAGACTGTGTCTAGAAACGCGAGGTGACGCGGGGACACGTCGTCCATCACCACGGTCCGGTGTTCAGATTAGGCTGCTAGTGTCCGGCTCTGGGACTTGGGCTCTTCGCGTCTGGCTGAGGTCAGCACAAGCGGGACGGCAGTTATTGTTGGGCTGCTTCGTTGTTTAGATGACTAATAAAAGAGTCCACTCCTCCGGAAGGAGCCGGTTGCGCTGCTAATCAGGTGTGAACAGCTTCCGCTTTCTGTTCACTTTTTCACAGCTAGTCACAAAACAGGCCTTGGAGACTTTAGTCGCACTTAAAAAAGTCTGAAAGTCTTTGCGTTAGAGAACAGAATATCAAATGAAGTGTTCGTAAGAGCTAACAATTTCTGACTGACTTTTTAAGCAGCTGGTGTCAAAGTCATATTTGATTGATTTACGAAGCCATATGATTATTATAAATAAAAAGGCATATGTTGCTTTTGTAATTTTAGATTCAGTTTAGAAGTTTTACATGTTGTATCTTCCTTTATTATTATTATTATTATCATACACATGATTGTTTATTATTTCTAAAATTACATGCATTACATTTAATTAATTAAATATAAATAATAATATTTAATCAAATGTAATTCATACATTGCTTTTGTAATTTTAGATACATTTCAGCATTTAGCAAAGTTGTATTATTATTATTATTGTATACAATTTTTAGTAATAATACTACTACTAAAAATAATGCATATTTTGCTTTTGTTATTTGAGGAACATATTAGCATTTTTAAAATGTCTATGCTCGTGCAAGTTATTATTGATATTATTATTATATAACAAAATAAAATGCATATTGTATTGCTTTTGTTGTGTTTTTAGATTAATTTTAGATTTAAATCTAATTTCAAAATGTTTGTTCCACACTTAAATCTTATTCTTTTTCTGGACGAGTAAATGGTACGTTATCAAAACTTTTGATTTTTAGCTTGAAATAATGGCATTTCTTCATGAGATTCACCCAAGTGGGCAGATGTTTAGCTGGAAAGCTATTGCAGTCTTCATAATAAGTAGCATGCTAGCCGAACAACCCACTCTACAGTCCATGATAATTAAAGTACGGCGAACACATAAAAGCCACTTAAAGACATTCACCTCTAAGATTGCGTCAAGCATGTGCGTTATATTTTTTACCTACCTGCCCTAGTAATTGCTAGTTATACAATATGCACACTTTCTTTGAGGACATATGTATATATACATATATATATATAATGAAAAACTAACACGCTCTCAACCTCCAGAATCACTGCCTGCCTCCGTATAACACTTCATATGCTTAACCAGAGGTGTCAAAGGTCAACTGACTCACTGATAGAGCGACAAAGCCTGCAGCCCGAACCTCCTCTCAGTCCCTTGGATCCTTCTCGATGTGTGTTTTTCTCGACTGTCACGACACAGAATGTCATCTCCACTTCTGTGCTCTCTGACACGGCGGCGGGAAGCAGTGAGACAGCGAGTCATTAACGCGGACTGGGACACCTGTGTGGTGCCGCACGGCCCTACGCCGCTAATTGGTGCAACAGCAAGTCATAAATTAGAGGGCAGGGTGAGGGTGCGAAGGACGGAATCAACAGCTCTGGCCTTTGGCGAGGAATTTTACACCGCATGAACGAGCCAATCGCTGGGCAGTACAGACGACTGCTCTGAAACAAGAAGTTGTGTCAGCCCAGACCTTCTCTCAGTCCTTTGCATCCTTCGATACATGTGAGATAGATGACGGATGGATAGATTGATGGGTAGAAAGATGGGTGGATGGATGGATGGATGGAAGGATGTATGGATAGATAAAAGAGTAAATAGATATGCAGACAGGTAGAAACATTGATGGATGGATGGATGGATGGATGGATAGACGATTAATAGATAAATTGATGGGTAGACGGATAAATAAAAGGTAGAAAAATGGATGGATGGATGGATGATGAATAGATGGATGGATTGATTGGTCGAAAATCGATGGATGAATGGATGGACAGATGATGGATGGATGGATAGATTGATGGGTCAAAAATCGATGGATGGATGGATGGATAGAAGAGTAAATATGTAAATGGGTGGAAACATTGAGAGAAAGATGGATAGATGATTGATAACTAGATTGATGGGATGATGGATGGATGGAAGAGTAAATAGATACAGGTGCATCTCAATAAATTAGAATGTCGTGGAAAAGTTCATTTATTTCAGTAATTCAACTCAAATTGTGAAACTCGTGTATTAAATAAATTCAATGCACACAGACTGAAGTAGTTTAAGTCTTTGGTTCTTTTAATTGTAATGATTTTGGCTCACATTTAACAAAAACCCACCAATTCACTATCTCAACAAATTAGAATATGGTGACATGCCAATCAGCTAATCAACTCAAAACACCTGCAAAGGTTTCCTGAGCCTTCAAAATGGTCTCTCATTTTGGTTCACTAGGCCACACAATCATAGGGAAGACTGCTGATCTGACAGTTGTCAGAAGACAATCATTGACAAAGTGGAAACATTGGATGAATGGTTGGCTGTCTGGATGGATGGATGGATAGATTGATGGGTTGAAAATGGGTGGGTGGATGGATGGATAGAAGAGTAAATAAATATGTAAATGGGTGGAAACATTGATGGAAAGATGGATAGATGATTGATAGATAGATTGATGGGTAGATTGATGAATGATGGATAGTTAGATGGGTAGAACGATGGGTGGGTGGATGGATGAACAGACGGATGATGGATAGATAGATGGATGGATGAATGATGGATGGATGGGTCGAAAATGGGTGGGTAGATGGATGGATGGATATAAGAGTATATATGTAAATGGGTGGAAACATTGATTGATGGATGGAAAGATGGATAGACAAATGATAGATAAATTGATGGGTAGATGGATGGATGATAGATTGATGGATAGACTGATGGGTCGAAAGATGGATGGATGATGGATAGGTGGATGGGTCGATAGATATGTAGATGAGAAGAAAGAATGATAGAATGACATAGATTAATGAGTAGAAAGATGGGTGGGTAGGTAGATGATAGATAGATAGATAGATAGATAGATAGATAGATAGATGTCAAAGGCAGGAAGAGACTCATCAGTGTTTTCTGCTCGCAGTCAAGTGAAAATCGTCTCTCAGACGGCCTTGTCCTCTTTTCACTCCGCCTGGTTTTGAATACTGTGAATTTAGACACTTGAGTGTAGCAGCACTCAAGGGTCATTAGAGACGCGGCGTCCTCAATCAAACCCGCGACCCAGTAACACAGCCAGAGAACAACTAATGATGCTGTTCACACAATGTCTCCACAACTACTTTTACCAAGGTTTCCATGAACTGCAGAGGGAAATGTCATGCTAATAATATTTCACCTGATATAGTAATTCTGTGTGCCTCTTTAATCTCTAACGTCAAGAGTTATTCTGCAGTAAAGCCACAAGAGACTGTGCTGAATTTACCACACTTGTGACTGCAACATTATTATAATGATACAAAATTTATAATAAAATGTTTTATTTATTATTAATAATAATAATTATTATTATTATTAATATTAGTAAAAAAAAAAAATTCTTATTATTATGATTTGTTATTATTTGAACATTGCTCGTCCAATCAGAGGTGCTTTAAAATGGTAATTTTTCCCAAAATCAGCGTGACTTAATTTCTTAACTGTAAAACTCTTTTTCTCTCATCAGCACATGCGAAGGCGTCAATATATGAAAGATGCTGTTAGGAGCTCATCAAGACGACCAATTAGAATCCATTACCCGAAACAATGCGCGGTGTCAAGCGCCCGGCAATTAGTACCAGACCGTAATTAACTGTGAGCTATTCTGGACGAATGCCTGGTGTGGAATCATGCAAATGTTTTTCTTCATTAATATCGCAAATGATCCCTGGGGTGCATAATTTTGCTTGCGCTAACGTCACGACTGGAGAATTTTAGTGACGTGTGTTTACGCAGTAAATCCATTGATTTTAGAGTTGTGTCGCTACTTTAAAGAAATAGTTCACCCAAAAATGTAAATTCGCTGAAAATTTACTTACCCTCAAGCCAACCAAGATGTTTGTTTCTTCATCAGATTTGGAGAAATGTAGCATTGCATTACTTGCTCACCAGTGGATCCTCTGCAGTGAATGGGTGCCGTCAGAATGAGAGTCCAAACAGCTGATAAAAACATCACAATAATCCACAAGTAATCCACAATTAAGATGTTTTTAACTAAAATACGAGTCCGTAATCGATAATAATGCTTCCTCCAGTGAAAAAAGTCAATCTCCTGTTGTCTCTCACTTCAAAATCCAGCCACATATGTGTTTAGAGCTGTTTTGGACTGTTTTGGCTTGTAAATGGTGCTTTATCTGTGCAGATTTCTCTCCTGATTCAGACCAGACCAGTTTTTTTTTTACTTATATGGTTTATGGACTCGTATTTTAGTTAAAAATGTCTTGATGGATTTGTTTCTTACAAACATGTAGCTTTTCTCTTCTCAAGATGTTTGCTGGACTGGAGTGGTGTGGATTACTTGTTATGTTTTTATCAGCTGTTTGGACTCATTCTGACGGCACCCATTCACTGCAGAGGATCCATTGGTGAGCAAGTGATGTCATGCTACATTTCTCCAAAAATAATGAAGAAACAAACTCATCTGCATCTTGGATGGCCTGAGGGTGAGGACATTTTCATTTCTGGGTGAACTATTCCTTTAGGTCCTAAAGCAGAGCCACTGCACGCAAAATAAACCGTCATTTTTCCTGCTGGTTTTATATGAAGGCCGCTACTCACTAAACCCTACAGGAAATCAAATCTGTCTAATCTCAAGCCTTCCACCCCATCTCTTTCCACCGGCTGTATTTGTCTCTCTTATCACCTTCGAGTCAATTACCGGATCAAACGGGTCGGTTAGGTACAGCTGTTGGAGGCGGACACAAGCTTTGGATCTGATACGAGATTCCATCAGTTATTCCGCGGGTCAAACGGGAGGCCGCGCATCTTCTGTCAGCTACAGCTAATGCTCTGCTAATTACTCCTAGATACCGAAGCCTGAAACGGCCGAATACATGGAAAATGCAAAGAGCAAATGGTTAGTTCGTGGAAGCCATTTTTAGCATAATGGCTTCAGGGTTGAAGGCTCTTGGTGGGTAATGACCTCTTGAATTAGCCCGTTTTTAGAAACATACAGATCTTCTATTTGTAGATATTTTCCATCAATCTCTTTCAATTACATCTTTTATAGAGTGCTGAGGGGATGTGGGTCATGGACAGTGCCAAAAAAGTCACAGGACCTTAGATCTCATCCGCTAGGACTTAAAAGGCATCTGTAGACCCTTGAGAAACTTCCTGAATCCATGAGTTTTACCATCAAACCAATGTGTATTTAAAGGTTTTGCAGATTTTATGAAAAATCATAAAAAATTGCTTGATCTTTTGCAACTTTTATTGAGGTTTAGTAGAAAGCTGGAAAAGGTGGGTAAATGTGTGGCCACATTTACTGTTGCTTGGCAAAATTTCGCTGGTAAATTCCAATAATTTCTGTGGGAATCCAAGCAATCAGGAGTTTTGCATTAAGGCGAAAAAGTTCCTTACGCAGATTTCACAATAGGTTCAAGTTGGTCGCGCAAATTCCCAGAAATTTTGCAAATGTGGCCACACCTTAACAGAAAATGATGAGTCTGATTTAAATGCTGCCTAATTGCCACAATAGGGCCTTTCGCACTGTGGGAACCTTTTCATAGTACCAGAACTAATTGTGGAACTACCCACTTTTTGGCGTTTTCGCACCGCCGGAACTGGGTGCGATTTTAGTACCGGACTGCCTTTTTCGAGAACCAAATTAACTCCTACTCCGGAGCAGGGTCTAACCAGCACAACTGGTACTAATCGTGACGCAAGTAGACATTGATTGGCCAAACGCGTATGAAAACGCCCTCCCCCGCCATGATTTAAAACGCTGT
>NW_015549649.1:406160-419018 GCF_001515605.1 Sinocyclocheilus anshuiensis
ATATATATATATATATATATATATATAAATGACTATTAAAATTTAAATAATGAAAATTGAATGATAAAATACAACAATAAAAAGCAATTAAAATGATAAATTAATTAATAGAAGTGGTGATAAGGGATTTATAAAATGTAATAAATATACAGTATATTAAAATAATAAAGTGATCAACATGTCATTTTTTTTAGTTTTACAGACTCATCAATGTTAATAAATAATAAACATTACATTAAAATAGTAAAAAAAAAAAGTTTTTTTTTGTTTAGCTTTTTACAGTTTTTATATTTTAATACACTCAAATGAAAATATACCATACAATAAAATAATATTAATTTTGTAGTTTGATGAATTAGTATTTATTTATTGGGCCTTCTTGTATGATGTACTTTACATAGGCTAATTCAGTATTCAAATTAGTTTGATTTATGCTTTGTAAATTATTTATTTCCACTAACAAGACAAGAAAAAAACTGAAATATATGTTTTTTCAGCACTATTTCTGTTTACAGATTCAGAGGCTTCCCCGGTATCAAAGTCAAACCACCTAGCAACCACCCATAACACCCTAGCAACCAAACAGCATCGCCCTGGCAATCATCACAACACACAGAGCTTTGCACGTGGCAATCTTCAGAAAACGTTGCAGTCTAGTTAAAGTCTGTGATGTTTAATGTTTAATTTAGCCGCAACGTGCATTCCGGGAAACGCGGGAGTTCGGGAGATTCTGAGAAAAGATTTCGCGTTAGCTAATCTGCTTCAGCGAGTATTTAAATTAAACCGCGCGCATATAAACAAACGTTATTGCCCGTTGGAGTAGATGCTAATATAGTTAGTCATTTGTGTGAACTGGCTTTTATTACAGTGATTTTTTTTACTTAATTGAGCAGTGAGCACCATCTTTACAAAAAAAAATAGTTTAATTTGGGCAAATTTATTAGCTTGAAAGTAGTCAAATTTGCTCTTGACACAAAGATTGAATCAAAAGATGATACGAGACCATATTGTGGCTCGTATCCAGGGTTTAAATTGGGCCGGGGCTGTCCGGTGTTTGAGCCCCGGCACATTGACTCCGGGGCTCGACATTAACGCTTCATTAATGCCAGACAAGCATGCTGAGGTAAAAAAAATCTAAATAAAACGTTTTTATATTTAAAATACAGTTAGTTAGGCAACATCACACAACGTTTTCACCATTACGACTGTTTAATAGTTCAATAAACAGTTCAGTAAGCAAGTACAATAATATTAGGTCACTTACATTTTAGGCGGAACCACAGCGCATCTCACAGAAACCAGCCAATTCATTGCTGATTGATTCCGTGTTCTGAACGAATCCCCCTGCTAACCCCTGCTCGTATCATACACATCCTTTATGGAGAGGCAATCCCAGAATGCACTGCAATGATCTCTGTGTGGAAAGCATACAAAATGGTGGATGAGGCAGGAGGTATGTGTAAATAAATTGATAAATAAATGACTAAAAGTATCATTAAAATGTTCAGTCTAATTGAAAATGCACCATTTTATCGAATATATGTGATTTTATGTATCTTTGTGCTAAAAGTACTGCATTGTTAGCTTAGCAACAGGCTAATGTCAAACTCTTATTGAAATTAAGTTGTGTTGCTGCAAATTTGAATGTGAAAATATAAACTTGAATTGGCTAAATTAGATTTCACGTTGTTAGGTTTGAAATGGCAGTGAATGTTTGCTAAAATGCTATTTTTATAAGAATAATCATGGAGCAAAATTAATATAATAGGCTATACAGTATATCAATTTATAATTTATACTTCTTAGAAATATAATCTGGTGTCACATCGGTCAACAATATGTTCTCCATCCCACGCCGTATGACATTTTAATTCTTCAGTTTGAAATGCAGGAAGTATGAGAGATTTCTTTTTAGATTTAATTTATGTGATTTTCAGACCTTGGAAAGTTATATACACTGTAAAAAAAATTCCGTAAAATTTACGGTAAAAAACCGGCAGCTGTGGTTGCCGGAATTTTACCGTAAAAAATACGGTAGCAACGTTTTAGGTTTTGCGGTTTTAACTTCAATTTACAGTTAAATACCGTAATTTCATTAACTGATATAATGTTAATATACCAACCTACTGAAGTACTGAAATCTGTTTTGTACCTTTGTAATACACTGATAACCACCAAATTCAGGTGGTGATGAGAAAGTCACATGATGAACCAAAGCCCATCATAAGCAGCTTTTAAATAATAACATATATAGAAGGTGCACAGTGCCATTCACACAAACACCAAACACCATCATGATAACACACATGAAACTGAAATAATGCAATAAACATTCATTTAACAACATTAGGTGTAACACACAACCCTAATATACAAAACTGATAAGAAAATACTAAGAAGAAACATAGTTATTTCAATAAAAAAACATCAAATTTGAAATGTAATGCAGGGAATTCTAGGAATGTCAATTTACGGTTTTTCACTTCCAAAAACGGTATACTACCGTAAAATTAATGTCCAATACATGTAATGTCCAATTACACAGTTTTTCACCGTATGTAGTAGGGGAATTTACCATTAACCATTTAACAGGTTTTTACTGTAGCATTTTTACAGTCTTTTACCGTTAAATTCACGGTCATTTTTTACAGTGTAATAAAGTCTGCTATGTTCTGTAGCATATAAGGTATTTCTTCTAGTTATTTTGTTCTGAAATATCTCATTGTCTAGACATGGGTCTTTGTAGGCTAAGTGTGAAGTCTATAGGATGATTCATAAAACATGATGCAAAATTCATGAAAATTAATTAATAGAAAGGTGTTGGAGCCCTGGATTCTATATCCATTTAAATAAATGACAAAAAAAGTACATTAGAGTGAAACACACATGATCAGAAGACAATGAAGATAAGGAATTATACCACATTTTATACTTCATTCCTTAGTGTGACGGTGTTAAATGGGGCCGTGATGTATCTCACCACACAAGGTTCATTTTAATATTCAGCATATATTTAAAAGCATGGACAGGACTGGAGAGAGAACTCGTAAAACTAGGCAAGTAAAACTTTTTTTTTTTCCTTTTTACATTCTCATTCTTCATTATCCTCCACCTGCGTGTGGCTTTTGATTGAGGTGATGAGCCTGAACGGGGGAATATTCTCTTGTGCGCTCGTTTGCCATTCATTTTGTAATTCCTCTCTGTCACTACACTTTTCATCGCATTCAGCTCCACTGTTATTGAAGCTACAATAATTCTATTACGGAGACAAAAGCCAGAGATCCGTCAGGAAGGCAGTGAAGTGGATTGTGCTGAGGTCTGAATGAGAATAGAGAGAACGTCATCTTCTTTCTTTATATAGACGTATATTGTGTGACTAACACTATTTATTGTAGATTAACCGCGTAGTACAGAAAAGCAAGTACAAAATGTGTAAAAAAGAGGGTGATTCTTCACTTTTTTCTCAAACTATTTTTCAGGTGTTGAAGCATGTGTCTTGGAATAAGGATCTGTTCACGGCCTTGACTTCAAGTGGATTTTTTTTATATACACAAAGTTATAAAAATAAGAAGAAACCTACTGTTTCTGAAGTAAATCTTTTGAATATTCCAGCAAATAGTTTGTTAGTTTGGTGATGACATCTAATAAAGTTGCTGTCAGATCGTGACGCAAAAATGTTAAAAATGAATGATTTTAAGATTCACTTCTCATTTACATCATAACTGAATATAAACTTTTGTGGACAAACTTAATTGCTTTCTGAAACAATTGTTTTTGTCTTTGGTGTGATGTTAATATTGGAAAAAAATAAAATACAAATGTATATATAATAAATGTATACATACTAAATTATTTAAATATATAATTTTAGGGAAAAATACAAATTAAAAATACTTGTTTGTAACTTATTTATTATTTACTAGGATTTTATTTATCTTAAATTGTTTTTTGTTTTTGTTTTTTTAAAACAATTTTTAATTTTCCTCTTTGGTGTGACGTAATAACAGTAATATTGGGAACTGCGATTCTTTGCTATAAAAATACAAAAAAAATTTGTATATATATATATATATATATTTAAATATTATTTCAGATATATCTTATAACAATCTTTATTTATTTACTTTAATCAAGACTTAAGTTCCTCTAGCTGAAGAATCAACCTTGTATTCATTTATTTTGTGATAAATAGACTAAACTGTATGCTGTAGATTATCTCATTAACACATTATATGGTACCACTACCAGTAATTACTTTCATTAAAACAAGTACAATATATCAGGCTTATCGAATCACTGGTTCTTCACTGGATAAATTCAAATTCTGTATGTTTTATATATCTTGACTGCAGTGCCCCTGCAGTATTCTCACGGACCCCTGATCGAAAACCTCATGAAAGATCTCATCAAAGCAAATCGTGCGGTCGCATTAAAGCTGGACACATCGCTCTATGTGAGTGAAATGCTCTGAAATTATCCGTATGTCACACAATCATCCTCCATCCTCGTCTGCGCTCTGATATAATGTGTTTTTACAGTGTGTAAAGTCCACACAGCAGTGCCGTGAGCAATATAAGCTGCTTTAACTGATGATATTTGCACAAGCTCTCGATTTCCTTGAAGTTTCGTTTGAGTGTACGACTGTTCTCTTAGGTTTATATTGCATGTTGGCATGGTAAAGGTCAGATCTTGATAGCTCAGTGAAAATGGGATAATTTCACTGACTACACTTTTGATGTGTGCTCGGTATCTAAATACGATACTGAATAATAATAATCACTATATTTATACATTTACTGAAGGGTTTGCTGATGTTAGTCTGTGAAAAACTTGCCAACATAATGCTAGGGTGTTCTGGATGGTTACTGTGGTGTTCTGGGTGGTACTATGGTGTTTTGGGTAGTTACTAGGGTGTTTTGGCTGGTTTCTAGGGTGTTCTCGATGATCACTACAGTAGGTGGTTTCTGGTTAGTTTATAGTGTGTTCTGGGCAGTTACTACAGCAAGTAGTTGCTAAGGTGCTCTGGGCGGTTACTATGGTGCTCTGAGTGGTTTCTAAGAAGCTATGGGTGGTTACTAGGATGTTATGAGTGATCGCTAGAATAGGTTATTTCTGGTTAGTTACTACGGTGTTTTGGGTGGTTACTACGGCGTTTCTAGGGTGGTTCTGGGCAGTTACTATATTAAGTAGTTGCTAGGGTGTTCTGGGCAGTTGCTATGGTGCTCTGAGTGGTTTCTAAGAAGCTATGGGTGGTTACTAGGATGTTATGAGTGATCTCTAGAATAGGTGATTTCTGGTTAGTTACTAGGGTGTTTTGGGTGGTTACTAGGGCGTTTCTGGGCAGTTACTATATTAAGTAGTTGCTAGGGAGTTCTGGGCAGTTGCTATGGTGCTCTGAGTGGTTTCTAAGAAGCTATGGGTGGTTACTAGGATGTTATGAGTGATCTCTAGAATAGGTGATTTCTGGTTAGTTACTAGGGTGTTTTGGGTGGTTACTAGGGCGTTTCTGGGCAGTTACTATATTAAGTAGTTGCTAGGGTGTTCTGGGCAATTACTAGGGTGCTCTGAGTGGTTTCTAAGAAGCTATGGGTGGTTACTAGGATGTTATGAGTGATCTCTAGTATATAGGTGATTTCTGGTTAGTTACTAGGGTGTTTTGGGTGGTTACTAGGGCGTTTCTAGGGTGGTTCTGGGCAGTTACTACATTAAGTAGTTGCTAGGGTGTTCTGGGCAGTTACTAGGGTGTTTTGGGTAGTTTCTAGGGTAAGCTGGGTGATCACTGCAGTGATTGGTTTCTGGTTAGTTACTAGGGTGTTCTGGGTGGTTTCGAAGGTTTTATAGGTGGTCACTAGGATGTTCTGGGTGGTTTATAAGGTGTGATCACTACAGTGGGGGTGTCTGGTTAGTTACTAAGGTGTTCTGAGTGGTTACTAGGGTAATTATATGGTGTTGTGGGTGGTTACTATGGTGTTCTAGGTAATCACTACAGTAGGTGGTTTCCGGTTAATTGCTAGGGTGTTTTACTAGGGCATTTTTAGAGTGTTCTGGGTGGTTACAAATAGGGCCGGGACAATAAATCGAACCTGAGTAATGTAAGTGGTTAAATGTACTTGCACATCGGCTTTTATGCTTTTATGATGCGAGATTAATGTAAACACAGCCCACTGTGAACATCCTTGTAATTCGCTTCAACCTTTTCGAACTTTATGAATGATTATTTTAGGTTCAAATGGTGCGTGTGTAAGGAACTGGAAGCAAGCAGAATACGGCTATTTCTAAAGCACGCAGTGCCATCTGCTGTTAAAAACTAAGCTCAGAATCGATTCAAGAGAGAATCGCGATGCCTTTGGAAAATCTCAGAATCGATGCAGAATCATTTCTCGATTCGCAATGCATCAATTTATTGTCCCAGCCCTAGTTACAAAGGTGCTCTGGGCAGTTACTAGGGTGCTCTAAGTGGTTTCTAGGGTGTTCTGGGTGGTTACTATGGTGTTATTGATGGTTAATATGGTGGATTTGTGTAGTTACTGCGTGTTCTTGTTGGTTTCTATGGTTTTCTGGGTGATCACTACAGTAGGTGGTTTCCGGTTAGTTACTAGGGTGTTCTGGGTGGTTACTCTGGTGTTATTGATGGTTAATATGGTGGATTTGGGTAGTTACTGCGTGTTCTTGTTGGTTTCTATGGTTTTCTGGGTGATCACTACAGTAGGTGGTTTCCGGTTAGTTACTAGGGTGTTCTGGGTGGTTACTCTGGTGTTATTGATGGTTAATATGGTGGATTTGGGTAGTTACTGCGTGTTCTTGTTGGTTTCTATGGTTTTCTGGGTGATCACTACAGTAGGTGGTTTCCGGTTAGTTACTAGGGTGTTCTGGGTGGTTACTCTGGTGTTATTGATGGTTAATATGGTGGATTTGGGTAGTTACTGCGTGTTCTTGTTGGTTTCTATGGTTTTCTGGGTGATCACTACAGTAGGTGGTTTCCGGTTAGTTACTAGGGTGTTCTGGGTGGTTTTTAAGGAGTTCAGGGTGATCACTACAATAGGGAGTGTATGTTAGTTACTAAGGTGTTCTGGGCTGGTACTAGGGTTTTTCTATGGTGTTCTGGGTGGTTACTAGGATGTTTTGTGTGGTTTCTATGGTGTTCTGGGTTTTTCTATGGTGTTCTGGGTGGTTACTAGGATATTCTGTGTGGTGTCTATGGTGTTCTGGGTGGTTAATATGGTGGATTTGGGTAGTTACTGCGTGTTCTTGATGGTTTCTATGGTTTTCTGGGTGATCACTACAGTAGGTGGTTTCCGGTTAGTTACTAGGGTGTTCTGGGTGGTTTTTAAGGAGTTCAGGGTGATCACTACAATAGGGAGTGTATGTTAGTTACTAAGGTGTTCTGGGCTGGTACTAGGGTTTTTCTATGGTGTTCTGGGTGGTTACTAGGATGTTTTGTGTGGTTTCTATGGTGTTCTGGGTTTTTCTATGGTGTTCTGGGTGGTTACTAGGGTGTTCTGGGTGGTTACTAGGATGTTTTGGGTGGTTTCTATGGTGTTCTGGGTGGTTTCTAGGCTGTTCTGTGTGGTTACTAGGATGATCTGTGTGGTTTCTATGGTGTTCTGGGTGGTTACTAGGGTGTTCTGTGTGGTTACTAGGATGTTCTGTGTGGTTTCTAGGATGTTCTGGGTGGCTTTTAGGGTGTTCTGGGTGATCACTAGAGTAGGTGGTTTCTGGTTAGTTTCAATGGTGTTCTGGGTGGTTACTAGGGTGTTCTGGGCAGTTTCTACAGTAATGGATGCTAGGGTGTTTTGGGTGGTTTCTGTGGTGTTCTGTGCAGTTACTAGGATGTTTCTTTCTTTTTCTTTTACCTTTATTTAACCAGGAAGAAACTAATTGAGATTAAAATTCTCTTTTTCAAGAGTGTCCTGGCCAAGATAGATGTTCTGGGGTGGATACTTGGATCTTCTAGGCAGTTACTGGTTTCTTTACTAGGTGGTTGTTAGGGGGTTCTGTACAATTCTTCCAGTGTTTTGGGTGGTTACTAGGTGGTTGCTAGGGTATTCCGGGCGGTTTCTGGGGTGTTCTGGGTTACTAAGTGGTACTACTGGTCAAAATCATCTTTCTCAAATCCCTGTCATGTTCTGGTGTTCAGATATGGTTAGTGTTTCTCTTTTCATGAGTCTGTGAGATTTTTTTTCACCTGTTTTATAGCACAATTGATATAAACTTTAAAACTCAATGCTTTGGAAAGTAAAACAATTTAATAGCCAGATGATTTGAGGCAACATTCATCTCAGTAGCACAAAATATGCAAGACAAATTCGGCTGCGAAATGTACTCGCTGAGCAATAGTAATAGCAGTGATTAGCAAACAGCGCTAATAAACATCAGGCGGCTTAATTCAAGTTAATCATTCAGTTTTCTTTTGGCATCAGCACTTTAATTTTAAGTTATTGTTTTTCTGTCTTGTTTTGTTTTCATCTGTTTATTATTTTTGAGTCAAATCTTCGGTTGTTTAAGATGGTTAGCGCCTGACAACCTCACAAAGCGCCAAATAATCACTCCCGTCTTTTCAATGCCGCTCACTGTCGGTCTTTATTAGCGATTCCCTCAGCTGAAACTACCCAAATTACACATAATGAAATCCAATTAACATTTGGAGTCAGCAATTAAGTTGCCTTCCAGAGGCCTGATGTGAAAAGGTAGCTCATGCGGCTGGACGCTTAGCGTTAGCGGTGTGTCTGCAAGCCCGCTTCCAAATGTTTACAATCCAATTAACGGCTCCGTTCGTCCTCTCAGTCTGATCTAAATGCCATGTTCACTGAGAATGTGAAGTAAATCCTGGGAAAATCTTTTATATTTCCAATTGTTTTGTTTTGAAATCATTTTATAAAATTGATTTTTCTTCTTCTTTTTGTAGTGGTTATTGATTACTATTGATAATTAATATTCAAATATTGGGTGATAATAAGAATATTTGTTAGATATTAAAAAATTTATTTTGCAACCAATTGGATAAAATATTGAAAAAATAAAATAAAAAGTATTTTATTTTTTTCCAAAGTAGTATGCTGTCACAACAATTACTTTGTCCAATCAAGAAAAAATAAATAAATAACCTAGCCACATTTCTCATTTGTTCAAAACTAGTTTGCTTTTGTGTTCAATTATTTATTTATTTATTTATATAAACAGTATAAAATTATTATTAAAGAAAAAATAAATTTTTTTAAATGTATTTTATAAAATATTTTAATTAATTAAAAATAAATAAATAAAACGTATTTTATTTGTTCCAAACTAGTATGCTAGTATGATTTATACGTTTGTTTATTTATTATTTATTCATACAAAATGTAATATTATCATTCATTTATATTTTTTTAATCGATTTTATACAATATTTAAAATAAAATGCCAAATATGTATTTTATTTGTTCCAAACTATTATGCTGTTTTTTTGTTTTCTATGCAGTTGTTTATTTATGCACAAATATATCATTATTAATTATTTGTATGTTTAATTGATTTTGTAAAATATTTGATGAAATCACTTTTATTAAATATTAAAAATAAGATGTATTTTATTTGTTGTTTTCATAAAACACCCATAAATAATTCATGAAGAACAGTGGCTTCGATTTGCATTTTCAACCTCCCATAAGTTGGCATGGAATCAAAATCATGTTGCTCATAGCGTGAGATGCTGAAAAAACCAAGAAGACACATGGAAATAGTCAAAGACGTTCGTATAGTGTGTGTTTACATAGACCAATGATTAAAAACAGATGCTCCCTGTGTAAAGAGCCATTGAGTAATTATTGTACTAACCTCCCTAATAGTTGATTTAATCATTCTAATAATCATTAGGTGAAAATAATCGCTATTCGAAGCCTGTTTTGTGTCTCAGGGAGCTTGTACATGTGACGGACAGCATCTAATGTCACCGTCGCTCTCCGTGAAGGACCAAGCCCTTCTCTTCAAGGTTTTTAAAGTGCATTAGACCGTCATCCCTGATCCTGCTCTCTTTTTTTCGTCCGTCTGAGACAGGAAGCTCGGCGCGGGTTAAAAGGCTTGTGACCCTCTATCAGTCCCTCTCCAGCTCTTTGTCGAGAGGCTCGGCAGGGAAAAAAGGGTTTGATGTAGTGACTCGAGAGCAATTCTCTGAGTCTTGAAATCAGCGCGGCCCATCTGATCTCCCGAGCCCCGGCCGGCGACGCCAGCGACCAATCAGGAGTTAGTATCGGCGTGGACACGACAGCACCTGACCTCTTGTCTCGAAACGCTGCCGTTCCTCTGGATTTGTGTTGATAAATAAAGCCAGGGAGAGACGGCATTACGGGGAATGAGAAAACGCTCTTTTTAGTTTGACGGGACGGATCTGGCCAGTGTCCCGGGCTTCTTACTTCAGCAGGTATCGGCTCCATCTGGTTGATTCCTTTCTGATCGTATCGGCTCTAAAGGAACTGGTTTATTTCGAGAATACATCAGGACAGCAGAGATGGCTGTAGATACGGAGCTGTGAGGGCCGGCCGGGGCTTATCAGGGCTCTGCAGATCAGTGGGCGGGGCTCGAGGGTGACGGGCGGCGCTGAAGACCAATCACAACCTTATTCCACTTACAAAAGAAGAACATATTGGTGATTTATAGGGGGTTTTGCATAGTGCTTTGTAGTGTCTGGTCCTTCTATCTCTGAATTCAGACTGCAAACTCACAATTAAGAAAAAAATATTTCATTTTTTATTGTTGATATTACCATTTTTATTTTGAGTTTTTGTTTTCATTTAATTATTTTTGATCTTATTATTATTATTATCATTATTAATAATAATAATAATAAAAGTAGTAGTAGTAGTAGTTATTATTATTTGTCCTCTAATGTAACATTAAACTCATAATTTAACTCAAAACAAAATCTGAAAATATATTAATGCTAAAATTATAATAATAATAACAATCTCTAAATCAATTATTAAAATAAAAAAGTAAAATACAATTTTATTTGATTGTTTTTTGAGATTATTATTATTATTAAACTATATTTTATTTTTATTATTATTAAACTAAACTTGCTTTAACTAAGATTTGTATTATTTATTTTATGGATTTAGTCTGAGATCATTCTTATTATTATAATGAATCTTATAATTAAACTCATTAGATTAAATATTTGTTTAGTTTTTATTTTATTTTGAAAAATATTATTATTATTAATAAACTACTAATTATTATTATTATTATCTTGCTATAACTAACTTTTATAAGATTTTGATTTTATGAATTTAGTTTGATATTATTATTATTATTATTATTAATCCTTAAACTCATAACTTAGATCAAATATTTTGTTTGCTTTTTTATTTTATTTATTTGGAGATGATGATGATGATTGTTATTCTTTTTATTATTATTATTATTATTATTATCTCAGTCCTCTAATTTCATAAGAAAATATCTATTTAGCTCAAAGAAAATTTATTTCACCAAGTGATGCCTTAAAATAAATCAAAAGATGATGATGATTATTATTATTAGTCCAATTAAACTCATAATTAAACTCACAACTTATGTAAAAAACATTAATTGTTTTTTAGATTTTTATTATTATTATCTCAGTCCTCTAATTTCATAAGAAAATATCTATTTAGCTCAAAGAAAATTTATTTCACCAAGTGATGCCTTAAAATAAATCAAAAGATGATGATGATTATTATTATTAGTCCAATTAAACTCATAATTAAACTCACAACTTATGTAAAAAACATTAATTGTTTTTTAGATTTTTATTATTATTATCTCAGTCCTCTAATTTCATAAGAAAATATCTATTTAGCTCAAAGAAAATTAATTTCACCAAGTGATGTGATAAAGTAAATCAAAAGATTTTATTATAATACACACAGTGGTTTTTGGCGAGACTGATTTAAATGACGTTATAAATGAGTTGGATACAACTGGAATATTTGAGAAGTAAAATTACAGGCAAAGATAATTAGATTTTTCTCCAATGCATAAACAAGATAAATAAACGACATATTAGAAGGTTTTACCTCGACAAATTTGACCAAAAGCTAAAATTCATCAGTTAGCGCGTGTAAGACCTGAAAACAAATCTCTGTGAAAATCATAATACAGTTGTTGTAGCTTTCATAGCTTCAAAAGTGTCGTCTGAATGAATCTCTCAGGTTCTTCATCTGAAACACTTCCAGCCGCTTTCCCTTCAGAAACGAGAGTGTTCTGTCATTAGCTCTCATTAATATTCAACGAGCACACTTATCTCAGATGAACGCAGATGACGGATCTATCAGAAAGTCATAACGAATGATAAATCATGCTGTTGTCCTTCATTTCTGCATGTTGCATGCTTTAATTAGTCTAAATTGGGAGCAGGAGAAAATTAATAAAGATGATCGCTGACGTTACGGCGAAGCTCGGCGCCGGAGGGGCCACTGGTGGAACTGAGACATACTGACATTTTTAGCGGTGTAATTATTGTAATTAATGCTAGATGATGACCTGTGCGCACGGGCTTTGAGGCGTGAGAGATGGAAATGACTTAGTCACCAAAATACTCAAGTTTTCAGTCTGTCAGATTGAACTACTTGTAGTAAACTGTTGCCTGATTAATATTGTGAACTGAATGAATTACGTGACATGAAATGCCGTAAGAGTGTCTAGTTCAATAGTAAGTTTACTATTGAAACTCCTTTTCCGATGAGTTAATTTAATTATTTATATAATTCATTTAATTTTTTTTATTGTAAAATATATGTGTACATGTAAAATAATTAATATAAAATAATAATATATATAAAGTAATATAATTAATAAAAATTAAATAAAAAAAAATAAAGTTAAATAATTTGTATTTGA
>NW_015549649.1:419198-429096 GCF_001515605.1 Sinocyclocheilus anshuiensis
TTAAATAATTTGTATTTGAAATGTAATTAATGGTGAGTTTTATAGTATATTAGTATAGGACAGCGTAGAAATTACAGGAAACGAAGTGGGAGAGAGAGAGAGAGAGGGAGGCGGGATCGGGAAAGGTCCTCGAGCCGGGATTCGAACTCAGGACACCCGTAGCGCAACGACTCTATATGTCAGCGTACTGCCCGCAAGGCTATCGGTGCTAACAATTGGTGACTTTTATCACATTTTCCCGTTTCCTGGGAAACAACAAGGTTTTTTATTACTATTAATCAACTGAGCTTTTCATGATACTTAGCCTTTTGAGTCTATAATATTACTGAAGTGTTTATCTAATTTAACGACATGCTTTTAATTCTATTTATGTTCATGTCTTTTGCCATATTTTACATCCTTTATGATGCTTGACGGCTCCAGATGACGTTTTGCGCAATAGAGCATCGTGAACATGCTTCAAAACATAGTTTTTCTAGTTCCCCGTGAGTCGCGCGTGTTTGGAACGACATGAGTGCGAGTAAACCATGACAGGATTTTCATTTCGGATGAACATTTCCCAGAAAAATTACTTTAAAGTCTTCAATTTTGCAGAATAATATCGCTCTCACCCCACATTCGCTTCAAACAAATGTGGTTTCGGGTAGCCGAGAAGCATTTGCCGCGGCCTCCTAACAAAGACGGATGTCTCTCGTTCGGAGGAGCTGATGGAGGGCCTGTCATATGAAGTGAGATCACGGAGGTCTGTTGGCGCACCAGCAGGGGAGCGTATTTTTTAATAAAGGAAGAGTGTGTGTTCCTCGAGTGTGTTTCCCGGTCTGACAGGCACATGCGCCACGCTGAGCCTGTACGCCGCAGTCTGTTGCGTGGGCTCCTTTCTGAATGAGAGCGAACAGGCCCGCTCTATTTGCTGTCCATCTCTCGTCCGCTCTTTGCCATCAGCATCCCGAGTTTATTTCCTAGAGGTATTTCTTTTGAAGCACTGAAAAATTCAATTACAGGGTAATCCTTTGATTTGCGTATAGCATCTGGGCCGCGGATCTCCGGAAAGGCTTGGCAAGAAAATAAGGGAAGGAGATTCGCAAACTGCAAAATATCACTAATAAAGTGGCTGTTTATTAGCAAATTTGAAACTGTAGCTTCCTAAGCCAAGTTACTCAGAATATAATATATAGCAATGCTAATAATATAATATAGCCATGCAAATCAGAAAAGTAGTTAGCTACACAACAAATTGCTAATAAAAATCAGCTAACTACATTGAAACTCTTTAGAATTATCACATAAAAGGACTCAGATCAAAAGAGTAACTGGCACAGTTTAACGCAACTGAAAATGTAGCGCTAGTAGAATTTAGCCACAAAAAGGCGCAAAATGTGACTTACAATTAAATTTGGAATCAAATGAATCATTTTAACCAGTTCATTCAGATGAATTATACAAATGAACTGGCTCACTAAAACAAGTCAGACTTCCAAGCACTATTTGAATCAGAGATGTACTTATACCGTTTTGTTGTGTACTTGTTAGCTAGTTGTGCGAAAAGTTGTACTATTTTCAAAGGTGCCCCGCTACTGTCACGCTAGTGAAAAATGTTGCTAGGTTAGTAGCATGACTTCTTTTAGTAAGTTCAACTAAGGCGTAGTTAAAATGAAAAATGTTGCAAAGATTGCTAACATTTAGCTACTCACTGGAAAATCTACGCTAGTAGATAGTCAGTATTTACGCTACTGAGAAATGTGGCTAGGTTATTAGCATGGCTTCTTCTCAACATTGCTGTTTACTTTCAGCTAAGAGATAGTTAAAAAGAAAAATGCTACAGAGAAATATTCGCTAACATGCTAATTTTTAGCAACTCGCTGGAAAATCTGTGCTTTAAGTAGATAGTCTATAGTTACGCTACTGAGAAATGTAGATAGGTTAATAGCATGACTTCTCAACTTGCTGTTCATTTCCAGCAAAGAGTTCAGAGAAAAAATGTTGCAGAGAAAGGCATGCTAACATGTTATAACGTTTAGCTACTCAATGGAAAATCTATGCTTTTTTCAACAAGTAATTAGCATGGCTACTTCTTAACATTACCCCGTTTACTCACTTCCAGCTAATTACGAAGAAAAACACTGCAGAGAAAGAATGCTAGCATGCTAAGACTCAGCTACTCGCCGATATCAAGTTTTAAATGGCAACACACTGGCTATTGCAACATTGTAGATTATGTGTAATTATCAGTTGTATTTGCTGACAGTTAGCAAACGTTTATCCTGGCTACCTTGATATGTACAACCTCACAAAACTAGCATAGAGGATTCTTGTACCTTTCTCTCAGAGACATGCAACAATCCAGAGACGTAAGTGGTGCATGCTTAGGTTTTGGAGCTAGCGCGCTAGTTTTGCGTGACTAGCGAGGTCAAGCCAAGTAAATGGAGTGTTTGTTTTGAAGGTTGTTTGTCAGGGCGGCAGAGGAGACCCGTGTTGTGGCATGATGCTGGAGGTGGTGGGGTGGGCCAGCCTGTTTTGATGGATACAGAAAGCATGCAAGTCCCACAGCAATTAGCTGCTTCTCCGCTAGAGCGGAGTTGTCAGGCTGATGGAGTCTCTCTGGCCTTGGCTGTCAAGACGTCCTGAAGGAGTCCAAACAAATGCTTCCATCCATGTGTTTGCTTTGTGTTTGACCTGCTCTCTGGCTCCTCTTAACTGGATTGTAACGAAATTGAAGCGCGCTCCTCAGAGGCTTTAACGCTAACATCACCCGCACAACATTTACCCGCTGTTCTTTTGTAGAGACTTTGTAGTGTTTTAATTTCCTTGAAGTCCACTTAAAAATCAATCAGGTTCTAAAATATGTACATTTATGACTAAATAGTTTTTTAACAATTAGCTATAATTGCTTTTTTATGATTAGTTATAATGATTAGGTTAGTTATAATAATTAGATTAGTTATTATATATGTAATATATAATGTCAATCATAATTGATTTTGTGTAGAGGATATTTTCTTCGCTTTTGGGTAGTTAGTTAGTTATTTTGTGTGACAATTTTCATTACAATTTCCCCTAAATTCTCATTATCGTGCAAATAACAATTTTATAAATATAATATATTATTTAAATTGTAAAGTACATTACAGTCAAGTTGGTTGTATTGCCTTTAAATGTCTTTTTTTAAATAATAGTATTACAGTGTTTTTTATACACGAGTAAAATATTACATTTTTATTAATTTTATTTATTTCATTAATTTTATTTATTAACATTAATCCAATCAGATTTCACATGCTCATGGTTGATGTAAAATAATGTAACGATTTCTTTATGAATATATTTATTTTAAATATTATTATTTTTCAAATATATGAAATTAGTTAACGTAATAAATAATGTATATTTAATATAATGTAAATTTTATATACAAATATTTTTGACAATATGATTGTATTGTGATAGAATCACATTAAATGATAAATTATGTGAGTAAAACATGCTCTTTCAGCCTCACCAGCACTAACTGTTCTTTTTTTCTTGCAGAAGCATCACCTAAATCCAGCCTGCCATATTAACTGGCCGAGAGGACAAGTGAAGCACTTAATCTGCCATCCTGAATCAAGTGCAGACGAGCGGATGGGTACCAGACTCCTGCCTGGAGCACAAGAGGGCGGAACAGGGCGTTCCTGGTGTCGGGCAGAGGTCGATACTCATGCCAGGAGGACTGAAGGGTGACATCGCAGGCCGGCCGGCATTATGTGTGAATGTTTGCAGCTGACCGACACAAACCGCTGCGGATCTTTGAGCTGTAGGTGTACTGATCTTATGTGAGGACATGGTGTTGAACAGGAGTGCGATGAAGCGTGACGACTGCCAAGAGATGTCTGGATCTCTGCTTTGTGTGCTTTATGTATAAATGTGACCTAAATAAAATTTTATTCACATGTAATTCACACCAAAATGAAAATAGAAAATAATATATTATATTTTGCATAAAGAAAACGAAGCCTGTTTTTGGCAGGAGTTTTTTTTTTTTTTTTAATTGTGACGTTATTTTCATGAAAATTATTACTAATTTTCCCATGGAATTCAAATTTTTTTAAACTTTATTTAAAAATAAAAAAAATCTAATGAATCCTATTTTTTAAGATAAGAAATATAATGTTATGCATAAACAATTTACTATTTAATGAATTTTTTGAAAAGGAGAAGAATATTTTAGGCCTAAAAAAAAACTTTCATAAAATGTCCTGCACTGTAACATGATTTGCATGTACATTAAGTACAGAAAATGTAAATGTACTATATTTATGCAAATAATATTATAGTGCAGGAAATATTCATACAAAATATTACATTTTTCATCTTAAAACAAATATTACCATACAATGTATATGTTATTATTTTAAGTATTTTATGTACTTAATATTGATGGAAATAATGCAGAAAATGTTTATGCAAAACATTACATTTATATCTTTAAAAAATAGCATTAATTTGTTTTTAAATAAAATAAATGTTAAAGTAATAAATAAATTCTAAAGATCTCATAACAATTGTGACCCTGGACCACAAAAGCAGTCTTAAGTCGCTGGGGTATATTTGTAGCAATAGCAAAAAAAACATTGTATGGGTCAAAATTATTGATTTTTCTTTTATGCCAAAAATCATTAGGATATTAAGGAAAGATCATGTTCCATGAAGATATTTTGTAAATTTCCTACTGTAAATATATCAAAACTTAATTTTTGATTAATATGCATTGCTAAGAACTTCATTTGGACAACTTTAAAGATGATTTTCTAAATATTTAGATTTTTTTGCACCCTCAGATTCCAGATTTTCAAATAGTTGTATCTCGGCCAAATATTGTCCTATCCTAACAAACCATACATCAATGGGAAGCTTATTTAGTCAGCTTTCATATGATGGATAAATCTCAATTTCAAAAAATTGACTCTTAAGACGTTTTTAGTCAACATTCACATTTCCTTGCAGTTTATTTGTCCTCTTCCTAACATCCGTTCAACACCATCCTTCCACTATCCCGCCTTGATTTTTCTTATATTGTCATTTTTAGCCAGAGCTTAAGTTGACATATCTATTTATTGATGGGTTTAGTCGTGGAGAGTGCTGAATAGTTGGAGCTGTTTAGGTATCGACCCGTCGGTTATGTGGCTCTCTGAAGCCTCTGCGCTCTTATCAGCGTAGTGGACGCGCGTTAGATAAGCGGCTATCTGATATATCGCACACCGTCCCAACAGCATCCTCTGCGCTGCGCGAAATCGATGCCCAATGCTGCTTAGAAGACACTCGTCATGTGAAGACAACCGTTTGCAAAACCAGTTGAGCTGAGAGAGGACAGGAAGTTCTAAATTATGGCCATTTTGAAAGCTTAAAAAATGATGCAAACGTAATTGACGTTTCAACTTCAAAACATTTTTTATTTTGTTGTTGGCATGGCATTGCAAAAACATTCTCACAATGTGACAGTTTTTCGAAAGAAATGTTTTGCAAAAAAAAAATTGCGCACAGAAACTATTTTGTTCAGTATATTGATTTCAATTGCGTTTGTTAGCATGTTGCTAAAATATTGACTCTCATAAGAATAAAAATACAGGACATAATATCAATTTTGAGTCAATTTTTTTAATTATATCGTTATTATATTGTTAAAGTGCATTATGAGATTGCCTTTTCTATGAACAAGGCGTTATTTCGCATTTGGTATTTTGTGGTAATTTACGTGAATTTTTTTTCACAAGTACTTTGCAATTACAATAACATTCCCATAGCTTCCGAAAGAAACCGTCTGTAGAAATTATGCACAAACAAGAGCTAACAGAATTCCATTTCCTCGAAACGTTAAATCAACTTTGTTGCATGTTTTTGACACAGGATACAAATATTTTGTCAGCAGTTGTTTTGCTTTTCAGACTGTACGTTTACGCTGTACGATGTCTCGGAGGTCTTCATGAACAGGCATATGTTAATAAAATGCGATAATCAACCTTTTGGCAAATTTTTCAACTTCAAAACATTTTTGATTTGCTGTTGACACTTGACATAGTGCTCACAATGTGACAATTTTTTCGTAAGAAGTGGTTTTGCAAAGAAAATGTGTGCACAGAATTTGTGTTCTGTATTAATTTTGTCTGTGTTTGTTAGCTAAACTAATGACTCATATAGTAAGAATGAAAACATAGCACAATGTAAGGCAAAATAGTCAAGTAAAAATGTTGAGTACAATTTTTAATTATATAAAACTCTGACTGGCATCTTGGATTTATTTTTTTGAGTGAGCTTGTTTTCGCATTTGGTACTTTGTAGTAGTTTATGCGCAGACATACTTTTTAATTTATTTTTATTATCGGATTTTGCAGTTACAATAACATTCACATTGCTTCCAAAAGAAACCATCTGTGAGAATTATGTGCAAACAAGAGCGACGTTTTCTCTAAACATTAAATTACCAATGTTATGTGTTTTTGATGCAGGATAGAAATAGTCATTTTGTATATTTATGTCGAACAATGTCTCAAAAGTCTTCGTTAATAGGCGCCCGTTAACCTTTTAGCAAATTTTTTACTTCAAAGCAGACTTTGATTTTGTTGTCGACACATCTTAAAAATGCAGAGCTCGCAATGTTAAATTGTTTCGTAAGAAATGGTATTGCGAAGAAAATTTGCGCACAAAATTATTTCTGCAGGAAGAAGGTACATTTTTTTTTATTGTTTTAAGCCTTTCTTTTTACTCGGTCTGCCATCTTGGATTTTTTTTTCAGTGCACTTGTTGTCTCTTATGGGATTGCCTTCTCTGCAGAAGATTTTTCATAACGAGTCTCCATTTTCATAGTTGGTACTTTGTGGTAGTTTATGTGCATTTAATTTTCAACTATTTTGCCGTTACGATAACATTCCAATTGCTTCTGAAATAAAAACATTTGTCAATTTAAATGACTATATTTTAGATTTTATGCACGAATGCAATTCTATTTTCTCAAAATGTTAACGTTGAGTATTTGACCAAGTATACGAGTATTTCGTCAGAAGTTCTTCTAGTCTTCTAACTACTTGTCGTACGATGTCTCCGAGGTCTCTGTTAATGGGCATCCGTTGCGTGTCCCATAGTTGGACATTTCTGTCTTTGATGTTCACCTATTAGATATCTGGCTGAAGTGTCTCTCCACGTTGTGCGTCCCCGCACTCTCATTATCACTCTTGCCAAGTTACCTTTGAAGTTGTTTTTACTTTTCTAAATTTATCCCCCCTGCCAACGCAATTTTAACAGCTCATTAAGCTACGAAAGCGCAGCATCCTGACTAAAACACTGCATAATTAAAAATGATCAAGCCGCCAGTCTTTGCTTGTAGAGCTGTTTTCCTGTTGAGTTTTGACCAGACTTTGTTCGTTTTACTAATTTAACCATTTTTAACCAGTCCTAATGTTCTATTAATGCTTCGTTTTTCGCTCTACCAGTCAATTCACAAATGTATTTCCTTAAAAATTGGCTAAAATTAAGCTATCAATACTCATTAAGTATAAAAACCCAAATATTGGCAGAAAATCTGGTTATTTGTGGTGTGTGGAACTTTTAGAAGCTATTCATGCTAATCTACTGTTAGCGCGGGTGAGTGACCCAGTGCATTGTGGGCCACGGGTGGTAGTGCTGGCCTTTGCGAGCTAGTTTTATTCACTCGCTTTGAAGGAGGTCGAAGCCTGAGGCCAGAGATCATCTTTTTGTTCCAGCGCTCTCTGATAAAACCCCGACCTCTTATTTCACATTGGCATTCTAGAGTGCTTTCCTACAGAGCCAGTGCTATTGTTGCCCTATTCATACGCGTTTGACGGTTGTGTGTTTGTGAGTGTATGAGCATGTGTGTGTTTCTGAAGAAAATACAGGAAAAGCCGGAGCTAGAGGTGCGCAGTATGACCAAAATATATATCGCAGTATGAATATTTCATATCACAGCAACAGTGTATTTCATGAAATTGTTATTTTTGCTGGAAATTCAGTGTGGAGGGAAAAAAAATCTTAAATAGAATATTAAATAGATTAAAAATACATTATGAAAATAAATAAAATAATAATATATTTCTTTCTTTTATTATTTTTAAAATATTCAAGTATTTTAATTATAATACTTGAATAATAAAATGTAAAAATATATTTAAAAAAATGTATAATAAAAAAATAAATAAACAAAAACAAAATCTCTACCAATTGGTGTATTTCTGTGATATCCAGCTCCAGCTGAAGACACATGAAGAGCTCAGGCGCTCCTATTGCTGCTCTCATTCACAAACACAACATAATTTATTAGCCTACATATAAAATACAATAATAACTAATTGAATACATAATTAACATGTATAGCTCTAGAACTTAAACAGAGCTTAAAGTGACAGATTCCCAAATAAAGAGCATTATGGTAAAACTTTTCTCTTTTCATATATTCCCCAGTCACATGCTTGGCTATAATGTTTAATAAGCCTGAAATTCACATTCGATCATTCCATTTTTGAGGTGGTGTGTAATTACATTAATTTGAAATCTCTTGGCTCGTGGAGCCCACAGACTCTCTGACGACGCGCCTCTTAAAATACTTAATTGAAGCAACGACGCGCGTGAAAGCAGCGTGTGCGCTGACTCTCCGGCATTAAGCAATTAGCCGCCTTTGATAGACAAAACCTGCCGTAATCTCATTAGTCTTTAATAGACAAATTGCAGTGGTTTGAAAAGACTTGTAAAGTCTGCTTCTCGTACGGAGGCAGAGCGGGAAAATACAGCTCTCTAAATGAACTTTCAATGATTTATTTAGGCGTATTAGCATTATAGTGTAGGAACATGGGCCTCAGCGCATATATGCTCCATTAATAGCGGCATAACACGGCATTAAGCTGCTGAAATGTCCTGAAGCGCGGAATAATGTCAGCCTGTAGTTTCTCACATCAACACAAACCAAATAAGCAGCAGCCCTGGATCCTTGCAACAAACATTATTGTTTTCCTCTCACCTCTAATAGGATTTCTCGGGTGTCTGCGGCGCGCTGAATTACTACCGAATAACGGCAATAAAGCAGAAACACACGGACAGGATCTCTCTCCTGCGGGCCGTGCGGCGTTATGAGCGGGCTCGTTTGCGATATTGGACCTTTCTATCATCCCGCTACCGGAGAGCGGCGGATCAGGGGCCTTGGGAAGGTGTTGATGAGGGAGAGAAGAGGAGCGCTGCCGTGTTCAGCCGTTACAGCCGTTACTGAGCCGGAAGCCGAGGCCGTTTAAAAACTTGCGCGCTTTCACAGAGCGGGAGAAGATAGTGTGAAACTGAAGCTATTAAAGCTGCGTGTAGTTTTCATAACTAAAGTTTCACACTAGCTTCTCCAACATAAGTGTTTACTTAAAAGTGAAGTGTGTAATTTCTTAAATGTGTAGTTATACGTTTACTATCCTTTCATATTGTATATATATATATATGAGTTGTGTTATGAAAATAACAAAGTATATTGTTTTCAATGTAATAAGCATGTGTGTCTATAGCATAGATTTTATGAAACAACAAAATGTATTAATTATAAAATTAATGTTACTATACTTATAATACGAATATAATTTTATTATATTAACATTAATTCAATTTTATAATAATTTTTTTTGTTATGTATATAATTCATTATATAAATAGTTAATAAATATTAATTATATTTTATTGATGTTTTATACATATGAAAATATCAATAATACAATAAAAAGGATATGTAATACATATTTTAATTTCACAAAACAAATATAACATAAGAAAATATCTGTTTACAAACATAAAATTTGTAAAATAATTATTTTAAAAAAATTTGAATATAGGCCTAAAAAATGTTTTATGTATATATTAGTGCTCATATATATATATCAACAATAAA
>NW_015549649.1:429117-445486 GCF_001515605.1 Sinocyclocheilus anshuiensis
TTTTTTTGTTATGTATATAATTTTTTATTATATATGTTTTATTTTATTAGTATATTTTATAATGATTTTATTATATATAAATTATAAAATACATATAAACATTATATAAATAGTTAATAAATATTAATTATATTTTATTGATGTTTTATACATATGAAAATATCAATAATACAATAAAAAGGATATGTAATACATATTTAAATTTCACAAAACAAATATAACATAAGAAAATATCTGTTTACAAACATAAAATTTGTAAAATAATTATTTTAAAAAAATTTGAATATAGGCCTAAAAAATGTTTTATGTATATATTAGTGCTCATATATATATCAACAATAAAATGAAAAGAAATATCAAAAACGCTCTTGTAAAATAATCATTTAAACCAATTTTTGAATCATTAGGTTAATGATTAGCAAACGTTTTTATTAACATACTGTAGGTTTTTGCACTTTTCTTTTAAGCACTTGTAATGTTTGCATATATAAAATATACTTCATAAGTTGTTTAATGTTTCATGCCAGTGGTCACTGACTAATTTTGAGTTAGACTGAAGTTAAGTATTACTGCTGAAAAGGTTTAGCTAGTTTTGTGCTTAGTTGTTCTCCCAACTTAACCAGCAGCTGAAATCTCTCTTGAATGATGAAAACAGCTCAACTAGGCCAGGCTAGGACAGCCGCTAACCACCTTTAGCTGCTTTTTGTCAGTAGGGAGGTAATGCTAATGGACGAGTGAGAGAGATATTAATTAAAACTTTTATTCTCTTGCTTTTTTCCCACAGATATTGAAACGAGGAATAATTAACGTCGCTGTGGGAGTCGTTCCAGTGAGCAAAGAGTTTTATTGACACGACCGCCGCACATCTGCGCCGTAGCACATCTGCCAATGCTAACACTAAACTGAGCAGAATTATATTTGCAAAGTAATTTTATTGTTATGTATTTCAATAACGCAACTCTCCGGTGTAAAATCACGTCTGCTATGGAGACGAAATCTCGCCTGCGTTGTGTTATATTGCGAGCTGTTGAATTAAACAGAGCCGAATCTGGAGTGCCGTGCTGCTTTCTGAGGCCCAAAGCAAAGAAAAACACAATTATGAGTGGCACAAAACACAGAAACCACAATAAATCGCAGACAAAGTGAGTAATTTATTCTCAAATGCTCTTCTTTTTCATTTTGAGAGGTGTAAAGTGCACAAAAGTAGCTTCAGCTTTGAGTTTTTCCACACAAAAGCATCAAAGGAGGAGAATCAAATTTAGTGCTGTACTGAACGTGACCTTGTGGTGTTTTCTCTCAGGTCCTTGTGATTTTAATCCTCACGACTGGATCCTAATTGGTCAAATCAGGTGGGTAAAACGCGGTGAATAATCACAAACCCAATCACATGTAATTAAAATGATGTTGGATGGTCGTTGAGTCAAATTTCTATCTCAAATGAGCCAAAAAGCAATGTTTGATTTTTCTGTTGTATTTTTATGTTTGCAGGTTGTTACTGATTTACTTCAGCCCTGTTTATACTTGAGATGACAACAATGTGAGTTATTGTCACAGTTGCACTACTGAGTGGAGTGCGGCGTAAGGAACGGAGGGAGACGAGGAGTACATCAATCCAGAGAATTTTAATTATAACAAGGAACACGAAAAACTCACGTAGCACATGTAGACAAACAATACCGGATGCTGAACTGAAAACAGGGAACGCTATTTAAACACATGACAAGACGAGGGGATGACTAGACACACCTGGGATCAATGGAAATAAACGGGGAACACCTGGAATTAAATCAACATAATCAGGACAGGAACAGGAAACTAACCAAATATGGGCATAAAAACTGAGACACAGGGAGCACATGGCGAACAAAACACAACATAAGCCTGACATGACGGATTAAATACGGCGGATTAGGGGACTCAGGAGGCCATGGCAGTTCGGGGTGCTATGGCGGAGCAGGCAGACTCGGGGCGCCATGGTGGATCTGGCAGTTCGGGGCGCCATGACGGAGCAGGCAGACTAGGAGGCTATGGCGGAGCAGCCTCCGAGGCCGCGGCCCCAACCCCCGCCTCGGCTTCTACGGCTGGAGCCCTACCACCCCCCCGCAAAAAAAAATACTTGGGGACGCTTACGGACTCCGAGGCCCTCCGTGGGCCATGACAGGGGACTGGAGCCTGCCCTGGGCTCAACTGGGGATCCGAAGCCCTCCCTGGGCTCAACTGGGGATCCGGAGCCCTCCCTGGGCTTGATTGAGGATCCGGATCCCTCCCTGGTCTTGATTGAGGATCTGGAGCCCCCCCGGGGCTGAAACGAGGATCCGGAGCCCTCCCAGGGTTCAACGGGGGAACAGGGAAGCGCTTACGAGGAGCTGGCACTGGAGGGCGCTCTGGAGGAGCAGGCACAGCAAGGCGCTTTTGAGGAGCTGGCACTGGAGCGAACTCAGGGGCCGGAGCCGACACTGGAGCGAGCTCTGGGGCCGGAAGCCGACACTGGAGCGAGCTCTGGGGCTGGAGCCCACACTGGAGCGAGCTCTGGGGCTAGGATGAAGGCAGAGAACAGTCCTTTTCTCTTCATCCTCCTCCTCGTGGGGGGTGGAACTGGGCAGCCAGCAGGCTTGTCGTTGCGGTGACCAGCGGGCTGTCTATTTTGTCAAATAATGTCTAAAGAATTCAAATTGCATAGCAATGGTAAGTGAAACGTTTTCTTTCTGCTAGCACACATGATCTTATCAAACTTGGCATCAACAGGCCCACATCAACTCATTTAATCTTTAATTTAACGCCCAAATGCTCTATTAAAGAGAAGAAAACACTGGTTCCTCTTCCTTTGTTTTGGTACTGCGCTACAAACAAGCGCTAATGCTAATAACACACGCAAAAGATTTCAAAGACGTCTTTGAACTGAAAAAACCACTGACAAAGACACAACCTTGGAAGCCGATAACAGTCTTTATATAAAGTCTCAGACCCATCTGACACGTGTAACATCAACATTTACCTTATAATCTGACGAATTTCCAAATGAAAATGCCGCCAGCTCGCATACTTCACGCGAACGGATAAGTTTATCTTGATGTTATAGAGCTGCTTGAGTCAAACGAACGACTTTAAAGACTAAAAAATACAACCAGACGTGATGTAACCATCATTATGAGATGAAGGACGATCCTTTATTGGTTTTCAAAGCGCTTTCTTCTTGTTTCTTTCTTTAATTAACCAGCTATCATTCTTGTTGTTAGCATCATCTTGACCCGCTTTAGTTTCTCTGAAATATCTGAGCACATCAGACGAAGCGGAGGGAAACCGTCCTTGAATTAAAGCACACAATTAGGTGTGTTTTATCAAGATTTTAATGATTCGCTGGCGGATTGAAGCGGGTTTATTTCTGCTCCTCTGGGGTTTGCCGGCGTTAGCAATGTTATTTGGCCTCTGGCCTAAACAAGCTTCAGGAACCCGAGAGACAGACCTGAACTACACATGAACCGTTTCGCTAATTGAGCCGTTTGATTTCACAAGCTAGAAGAAAAATTAACCATTTAAACTGATTGGAGATTGTGATTGAGACTCTCCCGGACTCATTTCTGTAAACCACACGTTTGCTAATGCTATTTGTGTTTCTTTAGTCTCGCTGACGACGTGTTCAAGAGGAGAGCCTGCGACTGTTAGCTAAACACAATTAAAACACACCGGTGAGTAAAGAGTGTATTTATTTATTTATTTATTTATTTATATAAATGTCTGATTGGTCATGTTTAAATGTGACGACTTGCTGTTAGTCAAAGCAATAGTTTGATATTCCTCTGTGTTTGTATTATTGCACTAAAACCACTCAGGAACCCTTGGCAACATCCGCTTAGCAGTGCCTTAGCAACTGCCTAGAACACCTTAGCAACCGCATAACAACATGTAAAAAACCCTCAGAACACCTTAGCAACATAAAAAAAACACTCAGAACACCTTAACAACTGCATAACAACATTTAAAAAACACTCAGAATACCTCAACAACCACATATCTACTTTCCAAAAACACTCGGAACACCTTAACAACCACATAACAACATAAAATACCACTCAGAATACCTGAACAACTGCATATCTACTTTCCAAAAACACTCGAAACACCTTAACAACTGCATAACAACATTAAAAAATAAACACTCGGAACACCTTAACAACCGCGTAACAACATAAAAAACACTCACAACACCTTAACAACTGCATATATACACCAAAAACACTCAGAACACCTTAAATCTGTATAACAACATAAAAAAACACTCAGAACACCTTAGCAACCACATATATACATTCAAAAACACTCTGAACACCTTAGTGTTCCGTCCAAAAACATTCAGAACACCTTAGTAACCTCAAAAGCAACATGTAAAAACACACTCAGAACACCTTAACAACTGCATATCTACATCCAAAAACACCCAGAACACCTTAAAAACTGCATAACAACATAAAAAAACACTCAGAACACCTTAGCAACCACATATGTACGTTCAAAAACACTCGGAACACCTTAGCAACCGCTAAAGCAACATGTAAAAACACACTCAGAACACCTTAACAACTGCATATCTACATCCAAAAACACCCAGAACACCTTAAAAACTGCATAACAACATAAAAAAACACTCAGAACACCTTAGCAACCACATATGTACGTTCAAAAACACTCGGAACACCTTAGCAACCGCTAAAGCAACATGTAAAAACACACTCAGAACACCTTAACAACTGCATATCTACATCCAAAAACACCCAGAACACCTTAAAAACTGCATAACAACATAAAAAAACACTCAGAACACCTTAGCAACCACATATGTACGTTCAAAAACACTCGGAACACCTTAGCAACCGCTAAAGCAACATGTAAATACACACTCAGAACACCTTAACAACTGCATATCTACATCCAAAAACACTCAGAACACCTTAAAAACTGCATAACAACATAAAACACACTCAGAACACCTTAGCAACCACATATGAACATTCAAAAACACTCAGAACACCTTAGTGTTCCATCCAAAACACACTCAGAACACCTTAGCAACCACATATGAACGTTCAAAAACACTCAGAACACCTTAGTGTTCCATCCAAAAACACTAAGAACACCTTAGCAACCGCATAGCAACATGCAAAAACACACCCAGAACACCTTAGCAACCTCAAAAGCAACATGCAAAAACACACTCAGTACATCTTAGCAACCACATAGCAACATGCAAAAACATACTCAGAACACCTTAGCCTCCATCCACTTCAGTGTCCACCCAAACAACTGCATGTCAACCATTCAGAACACCTTATCAACCAGGCAGCCACTCAGAACACCATAGCAACCACCCAAAACACCTTAGCAACCAAATAGCAACATGCAAAGTCTAACACCTTAGCCAGCGTATAGCAACACCCAGGCAACCGCCCAGAACATTTTAGCAACCATATAGCAATAGCCAGGCAACCGCCCAGAATGTCCTAGCATCATAGCGGCGTTTTTTGCGCATAGAAGAATAATTTTCTTCAGAAAATGAAAGAAGTGTTCTGTTATTAACATTATTATCGCTCTGTTTTATTTTCCAGAATCCACAGAAGTCGTCCAAATGCCTGCGGATCCGAAGATGTGCTTTTGAATGCGAGTTCTCACCGTCTTTACCTTTGAAACGTGGCACCTGGCCCAGCTCGTTACCACCTCCTCAATAATTCACACACGCCTTTGCATCATGTATTATTCATGCGCTAAAGGAAAGCACGTTCTAATTTAGTAACAGCATCTCATCCCACCCCCCACATCCCAAACTCCACAGCCGCTGGGCTGCGATGCACTGACGTCACTGCGATCCGCCGTGCAGCTCAGGAAAGAGTGACAGGTGCCGACGAAAGTTCGCGATTCCCCCAACGTGGCTCAGCTCTTCATTGCCGCTTTAAAAACCGTCCCATGGTTCATTTGTGTTCAGATACTGATAGAGAACTAATTAGCTGCTCCCGCAGGCTAACTCAGCCACGTGTTATTATGAAAATTAATGAATGGACTCCTTGATGGATATCACTCAGTTGATTATGCACGGAGTTACTTATGACTTCTGAGTTCCAGCGCGTAGGCGTCGTGCTTTTGGGTTTGCTGCTGATCTTTACATTATAAATGCAACAAACGATGACTTTCAGAGCTTCGTGAGAAACGCTGCAGCAGCATTAGGCTCACGCTCGCTGGAATGGTTCTCCTTACCCGGGCCTGTTATCTCCTCACATTTCGTGTCACCCCACTGTTAATATTTGTTTACTTTTGAAATGACATAAAGCTGCTAGAAACGTTGAGGAAACCTGCTGCAACACCCAGAAAGCCGCAGCTCATTAGAGGGCCAGAAGTCGGCCAAGAGGCATCAATTACCACCAAGGGACATGGATCATATTTATAATTACACGGCATCGTGAACCATGAAAATCGTAATGTGGTTTAATCACCAGCTGTCTGTTCCCCAAGATCTCCACCTCTTCCTAACAAACGTCTGTTTTGATGACAAGCCTATCAAATGATGACTTGATGGTGAGACAATCCTGAAAAGAGGGACTTAATCGAAAACATTTACTTAACCTGCAAATTTCTTTAAGTAGGGATGGGAATTGTGAGGAATTACGATTCTGCTTGCATTAACAGTTCTATTGGAAAGCAGAAATGTAGATGTGTTGCCAAATGCTGAAATCGTTTTAATAATAAATGTTAAACAAGAAGGAACAAGAAACACTTCATTGATTCCTTTTTTCCATAACATATCTCTGTATCTTCAAATCTAGCCATTAGCGTATGAACAACTAGTCAGTAACTAGTGATTTATGAGTCTTAAGTACAACAGATTTTGGTTCATTGGGTCTGACATGACAAAATTAATGTCTTGTGATTCAGTAAGTGAGTCAGATTGATTGAGAAACTGCTCCAACATGTAACCTTGATTTTTGTGATTCAGTGAAAAGAACCGGCTCATAAGAGTCATTAGCTCTAGAATCAGAGTTGATTTGCCTTGCCCAAATACCCACATTTGCGGTCTTTGCACTTGACCACTTGACTACTTATATGACGTATTTCCTGTATTTGGACCAAGTGAGGATAAAGACAACAAGTGTGTGTCGAACTTTTCATTACCTGATGGGACATACTTATAGTGTTGTAAAAATGCAAGTGCTTAGATAGCTTTATTTTTATTTTACGCTTTGGAATTTTGAAGACCTGGGACAGTCTTGTGCACTTACTTCGTGTCACACGCACGCCCTCTGAAGTGACCAAGACCGCAAGTGTGGGTATTTGGACAGGGTAATTGGTTAGTGCTGTTTAGGTCTATATTTGAACCGGCGATGTGACTCAAACGTTCATGGATCTGAGTTCACTAAGATTGATTCACTAAAAAGAGCTAATATAATCATTAGTTTGAGAATCTGAATTCACTGATCGCACTATGTATTTGATTCAGTAAAAAGAACTAGCTCATAAGTTAAGTTGTTCAAGAATCTGAGAATCGCGCTGTTTATGTTTGATCCACTAACAAGGACCGGATCAAATTGATTTGTTCGGGAATCGCCGTTCACTTGAACACATTGTGTTTTTATTCACTAAAAAGAACGTATGCATATAGTATTGATTCGCTCGGAAATCGGAGTTCAACTATCGCGCTTTATATTCACTAAAAAGAACCGACTAATATACTGATTTGTTCGGGAATCGGATTTACCCATCGTCCTTTATATGTCCCAGATAGTTAGCACACGAACGTCTGCAAGATGTCTGTTAATCTGATCTGCATTGATCTGGAAAGCATCTGCTGTGTACAAACATCTGACATACGTCTTTAAGATGTCAGTTTTACATACATTAACATCTTAGAGACATCTCATAAATGTCTATTTGACATCTTGTCACGAATTCGGTCCATGGACTTCCGTTTATTCACCACCAGAGGTCACCCTTTGGTCAAATAATAGAAGTCTCTTTGATGTATGTGTGCTATCAGAGGTTTTATTCACTGAAACTAACGACTCAGTGATTCGGTCGTATAGGCCTATGTTTGATTCGCTATAAAGAACCGATCAAATGGTCATTAGTTCGGGAATCGGATCAAGTTCACTGATCACGCTGTATATGTGAACCGCCTCATCATTAGTTCAGGATCAAAGTTCAGTTATCGTGTCTGTTTGATACACTGAAACAGCACTGATCACGCTGTATTTCACGCTAAAAAGATTGGTCTCATAATGCAATTCTTTTGCTTGCAAATCAGACTTCATATAATATGTACAAGAATGCATGTGAGCGAACCGAACATCATTATTTCGTCATTTCTAGTATTTTTTGAAGTAGTTTTTGTTCCCAACCCTACTATAAAGAAACATGTTACATTGCAATGCATATTATTACATATAATTCATATTACATCGTTTTTTTTCCCTTTGTGTCTTTATTTAAAGAGTGTAGGTGATTGTAATGTGATTATTAAAGGACTTATTTCTTCTGCATTCCACCCTCCAGACCAGACTGTAAGTCCTCTTTCATTTATTCTTTCTTTTTTTTTTCTTTTGCACAATGCCATGTGGAGTGCTACACAATAATTCCTCAGGTTATCTGTGGCACTAGCTTATCATTTTGCGAGGAGAAAGAAAAAATATCTCACACATCTTATCTTTAATTAGATGAAATTACACTGCCAGGGGTTCAAGACAAAATGCACAGAACGGAAAAGATAATACACGTGTACATGAAAACAACCAGTCTTTAGATGGCGTTAACCTGGAATAAAGACCTGAATGGAGATAGAGAACACACTTTTTTTCTCTCAAATAATTCATTATTATTGATTCGTAATTAAGTCATTCAGGCAGCGTCCGCTGTGTGGCAAAAAGTCAATATGCTCTACAAAGAATAACATACAGTTAGCAATTTTTTGAAGTGTAAATACTCGAATGACAAGTACATGGCAGTGTCATCTTCATCTCCTACTGATAAAAGCTCCTCCACTTTATTTGTCTTTGACCGCCGTGTTTCCTTCTCATTTGTGTTAAACACCCCATCAGCTTTAGAGGGGGCAGGTTTACAGCCAGCCAGAGGGGCATAAATTGCACACTTCACACGGCGACTGACAGTGACATCTTAATCAAAGCGAGAGGCGCATCCGTCCGTTAACACAAGCACACTATTGAGCACTAGCAAGGATACGGAGCGTCACGCTGAAGGAAGTTGAACTCACCGGGCTTGTCTGGGCCTAACGCTCGGCCCGGCGCTAATGCTCCACCGCGGCAGGGATCATTAGTTTTGGACTGGCGGTGCCAGACGCTCCTGGCGTCATTTCTCTGATCATGATGTGCTTGTAAAGCTAATAAGTGAGGAAGATGTTTTTTGAAGACGCTGCTGTTGAGATTCAGTTCAATGTTACAGGCGATTGAAACTCAAAGGACCAACGCTACGTCTCAAACTTTAGCGAAACATGTACATTTAGTTCACTTAATATTGATTACGTGTGCAAGTCCTGTGCTAAAAAGATACATTAAGACTTAGTTTGGCAAAGGTTATTTAGGCCTTGTGTGTGTTGAATATTTGGCTACTTTAAAGGGAGATTTGCAGTTTAATAGGCTATGGTTGATTGGGTGTTGCTAAGGCATTGCTAGGTGGTTAGTAGATTAAACACAGATACAAATAACGATAGATAGATAGATAGAGAGAGAGAGAGAGTGAGAGAGAGAGAGAGAGAGAGAGAGATCTTTTTGTACAAGTATACTAAGGTTTGGCAATATTGTATCATTTACAGTCATGCCAATAAAGCAATTTTTAATTGAATTGAATTGAGAGATAGATAGATAGATAGATAGATAGATAGATAGATAGATAGATAGACAATGTATAGGCAGATGTCTAGATAGATAAATAGACAATATCTAGACAGACAGATATAGATAGATAGATAGATAGACAATATATAGGCAGATAGATAGATAGATAGATAGACAATGTATAGGCAGATAGATAGATAGATAGATAGATAGATAGATAGACAGACAGACAATGTATAGGCAGATGTCTAGACAGATAGATTGATTGTAACGTGTCAGTTCCAAAAACATTGGACCAATCAGAAGCCCCAGAGGTGGGGCAAGCATTGCGAGCTTTTGTTAACAGTAACAAGTTGGCTTTGCAACTGTTTTATTTGAAAAGTGCGTCTCAAGACCCTCGTTTTCTGCACTACGCTGTACTTTTTTTTTTAAACCATTCCTGTGCGTTGCGTCTCACATTTTTAGATAGATACACACTAGGAAGTCATTTAAAATGTACTAAACTGCTGTACTCTTAGTTGACTCTGCTCATCTGGGACCGAACTGTAACACGACTTCACCTTTACACTGTACTCAAACGCCTGCTGCTGCAGAGCTCTGCAGTGACTCTGATGAGACGGTTATACACACGAGAGCCGCGGCGGCATGACATTTCTAGCGAGTGGGCTGGAACGCGGCGTCCATCCCCTTCAGGCGCTCAGTCTGAACACGCTGTTCTCATGCTGTCCTCTGTGTGGAAAGCCTGTCAGCGACTGAAGATCTCGCACATGAGCTGCGCAGGTGTTTGTCACCTGCTGAGGTCTCTATCATGCTGTAATGACTGCTGGCGGTCGGCATGTCACCGTGTTAACGTCAATGCTAACACACAGACGCCGTCTAATTCAATTAGCCGTAGGGATGAAAGTTCATGGAGGTTTGATCCTACTGTTGTTTGGTGCTAGTTCGCTTCTGTAATGGAGTGCTGTCGTTGTTTCTCAGCTTTGAAGCATTTGGTAGGGTGTTTTTTGCTTGAGTTGCAGTTTCTGGACTTGTTTACGGAAGATCCCGGTACAGTTGATTGAGTCGCAACAACAACGTGTTTTACGATCAATAAAACGGCCCATTTAGACAATTACACTGATCAGTTTAACTCGCGTCATAATTATGACAATGCATCTTGATCTATGACTCAAAAACTCTCAATAGGTTTTTATCTTAAAGGTTTTACATCTTTATGGGTTTACTTTAATTTGTTTGCAGGAATTAACATTTTTCAAATGTAGCTTTTATTAGGTGAAAGTAAAATAAAAAACGTATAATTACTTTTCTAATGTTTTTATGCATTATTTTTATTTTACCCTTGTGACAGACCCAGGCTATAAGCTATGAATATACAAATATGTACTTTGTTGATTAGTAATTTAAAATATTATTAATTTATTTCATTTTTATTCATTCATTTTCAAAATATGTATAGGCCTACATTTATTCGTTCTTACTCTTTTGCAAGTTATATAGCTAATATAAGTGTACCAAATATACATCTGTTAATTATTTATTCTAAATAAATATTATTAATTTTAATGTTTCATATTTAATAATCTAGTACATTTTTATCTTTTTCTTTTCAAAGAATTTTTTGCAGCCATTTTTATAAATGCATCATTTATTGCAAGTTGTAGAACTAATATGTACAAATATGCTTAATTTAATCTTTTAATTTTAATAATATTTTACATAAAATATAAATTTTTAATGCATTTTTTTATTTTAATGAGCTTAACTGATTATTTGCATCATACAAATATTTATATATTTTTTAAACTATGATGATCTGGGGGAAAAAAGTTATAAAAATGTTAATTATTATTGATTTATGATTTATATTTCGTTCCTATTTCCCCCCCAAAAGTTGGTGTATTTGCAAGTTAAATGTCAGTTGTATCACTAACATTATACGACATTACCAATCCACATGAAATTTGGTAAGATTATGCGAAAAATCATAAAAATATTATGTATTTGTGAATATTTTGAGTACATTAAATTCTAGCTGTGTAATTTGCTTTAGAAGATCAAGGCCATTTTATTCCATAAATGCTTTAATTGTCATTTCCACTAACAGAATGACAGGTAATTTCAGATGTGGAAATGATGTTTGTCTATAATAAATAAATAAGAATGTGAAAAGTGCTGTTTAAGGGAGTTTAATTTTCCATTTTAAGTCCAAAAGTGCCCATAGAAGCACCTTTATACTTAGGCCCTTTCTGCATGCAGCTAAGCTGCGGCGGTAATGAGGGCGGCTTTTTGCCATCCAGCAGAATAAATAAAGCAAACAGGGAGAGGCCAGAGCCCCGTCCGCCAGCGAGCTCATTATGAATTAAAATATTTACACCACCGGGAACGGCGTCACTTTATATCACCTTTCCTGTATGCTAATAAGGCAGCTAGCAAAACGCGCTGCAGCACAACCTCCATTTTTCAGCCGTGGCATTTGTCTGGAGGCTAAACTTCAACAGACACATGCACGCTTATATTTACAGCTCCGTTCAACATTAATTCATGCATGCAGGAACACAAACCAAACATATGCTTTACATGCTCAAGACGTGCTGCCCTCTTGAAGCTTTAGGACAACTTGGTGGCAGAAACTGCCAAGTGACAGAACCTGATTGAATTCAAAACATGTCGGTCCCCTGATGTTATGCATTCGCGTCAGATTCGCAGATATAAACTTTAAAATTAGCATTAGCACATAAGTGTGAATTACTGCAGCTATATGAGAATATGCTATACATGAATACAGGTGTTTAAGTGTTAGCTAGCATCTGTTTCGCTATGAAAGTAGGAAACTTTGTTTAAAGCGTCTTCTAAATTAATAAATGTAATTAATGTCAATGTAAAATGCAAATGTTCAGGGACTTCAATGCAAATTTCTTGATAGGAATGTTTTTAGTTCCTTAGTATTTTTCTTTATTAGTTTCTTAGAACTGTTAGCCTCATTTTTCATCTTCTCTTTCATTTTTTTTTCTTTTGCAAACTGTAGACCTAATGTAAAATGATATTTATTTAATAATATTTTAATAATATTAATTTCATTATTTTATTTAATAATGTTGTAAATTTTATTTTACATTAAATATTATTTTTTTAAATGCATATTTTAATTAACTTTATGGAGTTTTTTCTTTTTTTTTTGCTGCAATATTGTATGTTTGATTGTTTGTCATTGAAGGAACACTTCAGATTTCAAAGACTCATGATTGTTCAAATGATGCTAGAAACACAATGATTTATTGTTTATCATTGTTCTCATTAGTATCCCCATTTCCTAATGAATCCCGCACAATGTCAGATTAACAAGTCTTGATTGGAGTGGCTTCAGATTGGTTGCGATTGTTGAAAACAAATTTTGAATGACAATGCCAAACCCCGCCTCCTAATGAACCTCTCATCTGATCTTCAAATGCGCCAGTGTTTTAGAAGTTATGTAGCACCCTTAAAATGCTCCCTATGAAGACAGTTCATTATTTTTTGGAACATACCCTCTGAGTTGGAAATTTAAAGCAATTAGCACCTAGTCCTTAGATTTTTTTCTTTAAAATTAGGAAGCCAGTGTTTCTTGCCACATCTGGTGCTAATAGTGACAGCCAAAACCACTCAACCCCATTCCTCTGTGACCTTGGGTCGCTGCTAACCAAAGAGAGGAACGAGAAAATAATTAACTCACACGGAATATACGAATATATTAATAGGGCTCACTGTTTGCCGTCTTTTTTTTTTTTTTGGAGTGGATCAAAAAGCGCTTTTAATTTCAGATTCAAAACGGTTTCAGAGGAAATTTGTTGATGGGATTGTATGCGTGGGTGGAATGACAAACGAAACAAAAAAATCCCCGAAGGCCATCGAAACAAACCAGCAGCAATGATTCCAGCCATCAAGGCCTTCACAACTGGCAGAAAGTCGTTTGATTCTTTTCTGTGTTTTAGATTGAATTATAGCATGAAACGCCATATCACTGATAGCGGAGCCAAATTCATGCTTTGGGTTCATAACTCAAATGTAACTACAAAAATAAATGATGCACAGCTTGTAATGAATTTACTTAGTGATGGTTACTTGAGGATAGACGTGCATCAGTACCGACCTAGCAACCACATAGCAAGACACTTAAACCACTCAAAACACCCCAGCATCTGCATAGCAACACATTAAAGCATTCAAAACACCCCAGCAACAGCATAGCAATGCACTAAACTACACAAAACATCCTAGCAACAGCATAACAACGTATTAAACCATTCAAAACACCCCAGAAACCACATAGCAACACACTAAAACCACTCAAAACACTCCAGCAACAGCATAGCAACACACTAAAACCACTCAAAGCACCCCAGCAAAAGCATAGCAACACCCTAAAACCACAAAACACTCCAGTAATGACAGCAACACACTAAAACTACTCAAAACGCCACAAAAACATCATAGCAAAGCACTAAAACCACTCAAAATGCCCCAGCAACGCACTAAAACCACTCAAAACGCCCCAGCAACAGCATAGCAACGGACTAACACCACTTAAAACGCCCCAGCAACAGCATACCAACGCACTAAAATGCTCCAGAAACAGCATTGCAACGCAATAAAACCACTAAGAAAGCCACAGCAACAGCATACCAACACACAGCATAAAACCACTCAAAACGCCCAAGCAACAGCATAGCAATGCACTAAAACCACTCAAAACGCCCCAGAAACAGCATAGCAACGCACTAAAACCACTCAAAACGCCCAAGCAAGAGCATAGCAATGCACTAAAACCACTCAAAACGCCCGAGAAAAAGCTTAACAATGCACTAATACCACTCAAAACGCCCCAGCAACAGCATAGCAGCGCACAAAAACCACTCAAAACGCCCCAGAAACAGCATAGCAACGCACTAACACCATGCATAACGCAACAGCATGGCAATGCACTAACACCACTCAAAACGCTCTAGCAACAGCATAGCAACGCACTAGCACCACTCAAAACGCCCCAGCAACAGCATAGCAATGCACTAACACCACTCAAAACGCTCTAGCAACAGCATAGCAACGCACTAGCACCACTCAAAACGCCCCAGCAACAGCATAGCAATGCACTAACACCACTCAAAACGCTCTAGCAACAGCATAGCAACGCACTAGCACCACTCAAAACGCCCCAGCAACAGCATAGCAATGCACTAACACCACTCAAAACGCTCTAGCAACAGCATAGCAACGCACTAGCACCACTCAAAACGCCCCAGCAACAGCATAGCAATGCACTAACACCACTCAAAACGCTCTAGCAACAGCATAGCAACGCACTAGCACCACTCAAAACGCCCCAGCAACAGCATAGCAATGCACTAACACCACTCAAAACGCTCTAGCAACAGCATAGCAACGCACTAGCACCACTCAAAACGCCCCAGCAACAGCATAGCAATGCACTAACACCACTCAAAACGCTCTAGCAACAGCATAGCAACGCACTAGCACCACTCAAAACGCCCCAGCAACAGCATAGCAATGCACTAACACCACTCAAAACGCTCTAGCAACAGCATAGCAACGCACTAGCACCACTCAAAACGCCCCAGCAACAGCATAGCAATGCACTAACACCACTCAAAACGCTCTAGCAACAGCATAGCAACGCACTAGCACCACTCAAAACGCCCCAGCAACAGCATAGCAATGCACTAACACCACTCAAAACGCTCTAGCAACAGCATAGCAACGCACTAGCACCACTCAAAACGCCCCAGCAACAGCATAGCAATGCACTAACACCACTCAAAACGCTCTAGCAACAGCATAGCAACGCACTAGCACCACTCAAAACGCCCCAGCAACAGCATAGCAATGCACTAACACCACTCAAAACGCTCTAGCAACAGCATAGCAACGCACTAGCACCACTCAAAACGCCCCAGCAACAGCATAGCAATGCACTAACACCACTCAAAACGCTCTAGCAACAGCATAGCAACGCACTAGCACCACTCAAAACGCCCCAGCAACAGCATAGCAATGCACTAACACCACTCAAAACGCTCTAGCAACAGCATAGCAACGCACTAGCACCACTCAAAACGCCCCAGCAACAGCATAGCAATGCACTAACACCACTCAAAACGCTCTAGCAACAGCATAGCAACGCACTAACACCACTCAAAACGCTCCAGCAACAGCATACCAACACACTAAAACCATTCAAAACGCCCCAGAAACAGCATACCAACGCACTAACACCACTCAAACCGCCCCAGCAACAACATAGCAACGCACTAGCACCACTCAAAACGCCCCAGCAACAGCATCGCAACACACACGCACTAACACCATGCATAACGCAACAGCATGGCAATGCACTAACACCACTCCAAACACCACAGCAACAGCATAGCAACGCACAAACAGCGCTGAAAACGCTCCAGCAACAGCATAGCAATGCACTAACACCAGCCATAACGCCCCAGCATCAGCATAGCAACGCACTAACACCACTCAAAACGCTCCAGCAACAG
>NW_015549650.1:0-340 GCF_001515605.1 Sinocyclocheilus anshuiensis
ACCGGTGCCATATTGGTACCGGGTTTCGGTACCCAACCCTAATGTTAGCACAGGGGTTTTTAACCTGTGGAGTGCATCCCGTTAATTCAGAAATACACTCGAGTAAATTAGCCTTCCAATAGGGGGCACTCTGATTAGTCCCACGGTTAGCCGTGTCGGTAATCCAACCACGGATTTGCATGTCCCCCCATCTGTCGTTTCAGCCCTAGACTAGCACTAGCTGAACGATCGGACCAGTGCCTCCTCAAGAAAATTTATCATTCTCACGTGTTTTAAAGGGGTCATATGATGCGATTTCAAGTTTTCCTTTCTCTTTGGAGTGTTACAAGCTGATTGTGCA
>NW_015549650.1:531-758 GCF_001515605.1 Sinocyclocheilus anshuiensis
CGAAAGCAAAAGCACTTTATTTGGCCTTCCGAAAGTAGATGCATTTAGGAATCTTTAAGATCACTTACAACAGAACCAACAGAACATTTATGGACGACCATTTCGTGAACCTAGGATAGGAGGTAATTCTGACTTTGCTATGACAACTATGACAATCTGAATCAGCTACTGTTTTGTTATTAGTTTAAGTATTTGCTATTGACTGTTCAAATGTGGAGTTTTGCGCA
>NW_015549650.1:2249-4035 GCF_001515605.1 Sinocyclocheilus anshuiensis
GGTTCTTCCAATAACCAAAAAAGAGAATTTGTATTCTCAGTTCTTTTCACTTTAAAAAGGTCCCATACTTTAAACAAATTTTTATAAAAAACAGGAAGCCTCGATGTATTAATTCTTTTTGGATTCATCAAAAATAAATGTTTATCCAAACAGAGTTCGTCAACAGATTTAAGAATAGTACAGGCCACTGATTTCCAAGCAAAGTTTTCTGAACTAGTGAGAAATCGTTGTATGAATTGTAGCCGAAAAGCTGCAGTCCTGCTTTGTACATGTATAAGTCCTTGGCCTCCTTCTTTTTTTAAATACAAAATGTTGTGTGGTATCCAGTGTAACTTGTCCCAAAAAAAATCTAATAAAACAGACTGGATTTTCCCAAGTAAATAAGCCGGTGGATCAATGCAAACCATTCGCTGCCACAAAGAAGAAGCCACCAAATTGTTAATAACCAAAGCACGTACTCTGTATGATAAATTTGGTACAAGCCATTTCCATTTTTCGAGTCGGCTCTTAATCTTTTCAACTGTTCCAATCCAATTTTTTTGAGCTGTTGTCTCGTTACCAAAATATACTCCCAGATATTTCAAACCATCTCTTGTCCAACATAAACCATCTGGAAGATTTGGTACTCTACTTTTCCACTCTCTTGTCAAAACTGCCTCACTTTTATTCCAGTTAATCTTTGCAGAGGAAATTAGACCAAAATCTTTTAATGACTTTAGTAATACATCTACATCACTTTGCTTATTAATCATTATAATAACATCATCTGCATATGCAGACAGACATAAAGTTGTATTACAATTTGGTAATTGGTAAAGGTCTAAAACTCTCCTTAAAACACTTAAAAGTGGTTCTATCGCAAGAGTATACAATAACCCTTAACCCTGACAACCTTGTCTTACTCCACGACACACTTTAAAAGGAGCACATAAGCCACCATTAATTTTCAGAATACTCTCAATATCACAATATAAGACTTTAATATAAGCTAAAAATTTAGAATTAAAACCGAAAGCCTGAAGAGTTTTCCACAAATAATTGTATTCTACACGATCAAATGCTTTCTCTTGATCTAAAGAAATGAAACCTATATCAAGACCAAACATGTTAGATACATCAAACAAATCTCTAATTAATGATCTAAAGCTATAGCAAGACCAAACATGTTAGATACATCAAACAAATCTCTAATTAAATGAATGTTATGAATGTTATCAATACCCGGCACACAATACGACTGGTCAAGATGAATGACTTCGCCTAAAAACTCACCCAAGCGAGTAGCCAGTACTTTAGATAATGATTTATAATCACAACACAATAAAGACACGGGTCTCCAATTTTTTATATCACTCAAATTACCTTTCTTAGGCAAAAGGGTCAAAACTGCTCTTCTACAACTCTTTGGTAAAAGTCCTTTGGTTAAGCTGTCATTAAGAACAACTAACAAATCTTCTCCTATAACAGACCAAAATGTTTTATAAAACTCAACCGGAATTCCATCTAATCCAGGGACTTTACCATTCTCCATGCCTTGAAAAGCTTTAAACAATTCTCCCAATCCAATAGGTTTTGAGAGCTTCACATTTGCCTTTTTTGAAAGTTTTGGTAATCTTTAAAAAAAAACGTGTTCTATATCTTTATCCTCTTTATATTCAGACTTATAAAGTTTTTCATAAAAACTAACTGCCCTTTCTCTTATTTCTTTAGAATCAGACAACAAAGATCCAGACTCAGAAAATAATGAATGGATAAACCGTTTTTGGCCATTCTTTTTTTCCAAACT
>NW_015549650.1:8580-16916 GCF_001515605.1 Sinocyclocheilus anshuiensis
AGAGAGAGGGGGGGTCACATCACAAACACATACCAGCTTCATCACTGTGTCTGTCACGTGACTCTTTTCCCCTTTCGGGCTCTGTCTTTACATTTATTTTGAAAGCTGAAGCTCGCGATTATGGTAAGGGGCGTTACATTTCCGACGAGTGCTTGCGGTGTTCGGCCAATCACAATGCACTGGGTTAGCTGGCCAATCAGAGCAGACTGCACTTGTCGGAAGGAGGGACTTTGTAGAAAACGAAGCGTTTGAGAGAGGCGGGGCATAGAGGACCTACAATAATGTACAGTATTTGAAAAATAATGCGTTTTTTGAACATTAAAGCATGTCAACATATTCTGTTACACCAAATACAACAAATAATGATCTTTAAAAAAGCATCATATGACCCCTTTAAGTCTTGTCATATCAAACATTAAAGTGATTTTAAGCCATTCAAGCACAAGACGGCACGAAAGAGATCTGTCAGCACATGTCCTAAAAGGTTGAAAACCCCTGTGTTAACACATCAAAACTTTGAGGGATCAATCAGACTATTTTGATAAACTGAACAAATAAACCAAATAGGAGAAATGTCTAGAAAGATGGAAAAGAGAGCCAAGGTCTGAATCCATTCATATTATTCACCCTCTCCACCTAACTACTCCTGAAATCATCAATAAATGAAAGGTATTTTTAGTTTACCAAGCTACTTATAATTTAAACTCATGTAAAAGTCTCCGTTTAGTTACCAAATGTATCAAAAATTAGTTCTGTCATGACAACTCTCGGAGGGATTGGCATGGTAATGTACATGACAATGTTAATGTATTTGGTCTTGGCGGAATAGATCTGCTGCAGCAGAGCAAGTACCGAGACTTGTTACTGCCAACATGCTGCTGTAAACATGTAAGAAATACTGCTGCTGCACATATAACACATATGAATAACCCCCATATAGCATACATGAATCACCCCGTAGCAGATCTATACAGGTGGAGCTGGGGAAGTTCTGAAGTGCGCTGCCAACTGCTACAGCAAACAAAAGCCAGGTATTTGAATATTGAGCAGCAAGCTCATTGGCTACCAATACAGGAGAGAACCAATCAGCTGCCATGTGACAATGATGTCGCCAGGTGAGATTAAGCTAGACCTATCGGACTGCGCCATCTGGAGTTTCATGCCAGAACTCTGTATTTAACTATGTTGAAGCTACTTATGTTACTAATAATTTAATTAGAGCCATATATTTAGTTATTTTTTTCTTTTTAGCACAAAAACAATTTCACATCAATGAATTAATCAGTTAGGACAGCTCAATTAAGATAAATATAAATATAAATGTAACTAAAAAAAAAAAAAGGAAGAAAAACGAATTTATATAACAAAATAGGTGCATTTAACTAACATGCTGCTATTTGTTAGAAAAAGTAGCTTGCTCCTGGAAAAAAATGAATACTAATCTGAAAACAGCTTAGCTGTGCTTAGCTATTTTTATGCTACTGTTAGAATGCAACATAGTTAGTTGCTTTCTAATGCTTGTGGAGAGTTATGTAAACATCTCAAATGATTTTCCTCATTTTTTTTGGGAAAGGTCATAAATGGTTTAAAAGAAAACATGATCGATTATTTGCTTGTTAGTAAGATTTTGCTGTACATTTAAATGCCTTTGTCAAAGTTCTGTCGGTTTATTTAATATGTACATGTTGGACTGTGTAATAAAAATGCAAAATGTCAACATGTTTTTCTTTTGTTATTGGTTGGTATATTTACATTTATACCCTTAACACATGTTTTAAATATAAAGAATGCTTTTATAAAGTAGAAAAATGCCAGAACAATCCTGGTATTGTGTACAATAGTAATTCAAAGTATGCCTGATTTTGGATCTGTCAGCGAGATCCTGCCATCAAAGCTATAGGGGTGCACTTGATACATGTTTTTGAGAGCACCCGTTACAGCCCACAAAGAGACAGGCAAACAATCACTCAATGCAAATTAGAACTGAAAGTGGGCATTCATGAAGTTCTAGTGCGTCTCTCTGGTTTATTTTTTTTCCTACCCACACAGTCTAACTATGACTTAGCATAACATAGAGTTACACCAAGAGCGGATACTTTATCTCAGAGTAATGACTCTTTACCATGTGGAAGATGTAAGGAGATTTTGTGCCCTGTCATTATACCTGGGATAAGGAGAGAAATTTCCTTTTCGAAATAAGCCATTGATATACGTGTGGATTGCAGCCAAATTAACGATGTGTGGAAAAGTTGCCAAAGGCTTAGAATGAGAAAGGTACTGATGAACTTTGTTCATCTTCATCAAAGCTGTGATAAATTGCCCTGTATGCTCACCATGTTACTCTGTCAAAGCCAGGTTCTGAGAGATCACAGTAAAAAAATAGACATTAGCCCCGACCTAAAACCTAGTGATCTGCCTACAAATAGATATAATTGTAAAGGATCATAAGAGCATGGTTAGGTAGACAGCGTTATTATTTTTGGGTAAATTTGAAGACCATCCCAGAAAGCTTTGAAATGATACATGGCAAAGAATCCATTCAAGAAATGTTGATTATAAATAGTCATAATTCAGTTGATTACTAACTTATCAGTAAAAATGTAATCTAATTAAAAATGGACTTCCTTAGTATTTGTGTATAGTTCAGCTATAATTTTATGCTACAAGGATATATGTAGACCCTTCCAAATCAATCATTTATGAGGTTCCATCTCAGTTAGGATGTTGCAGTATAGGCAGCAGACAGCAAGGTAGCTTGGTAGGTCACAGAACAGACCTATAGTAGTTTTTCAGTATCTGACTCTTATCACTGATTGGTTGATAATTTAAACTAATTGAGGGATATTTGTTTTTAGGTGATATTTTCCAATTGACATGTTTTAGATATCAACATTTTCTCAGATGAATGCACACTACTCAGGATGAGAAAACTCCTTCCTCTGCCTTTGTTTTCCCATCAGCCTCATCTGGTGTCAAATATCTGAGACCTGTGCGATGTTAATGGCCACCTGCTGAGCAACCTCCTTGATTTGTTGTTTCGTGTGCAGACTCTGGGTTTCTCAGTGTGACACACAGTATTTCACACAACATGTACATATATAAAATCACACACACACACACACACACACACACACACACACTTGTCAGTCAAAATCAATGGTATAGTACCCAGTCTGAATCCAGAACAGAAGAGTGTCTGTGTGCAGTCTGTCAAATGCTCAACAAACAATATTGTTTCACCATCAAAGGTCCCTTTGGAAAGGATTTATACCCAGTTTTAGACCGTAAAATTGCCATTTGATCTTTTTTTTCATTTTTTTTTCATATTCTTGTCTGTGAGTAGTGCCGGTGTAGTAAAGAGCATCTGGAGTGTAGAGAATGTGGTTTTTTGAATTTTAGCATTTGGTGAGAGCACTATTATAGAACTAATCATACTACTACATATATGTTCAGTCAATATTCAAGTATTTTATAATTATTGGGGCAAACTTTTTATGTGTTTGGCTGTTCATTTACATACATGACAGCAGTGTTTTGGGGGCCTGAACACACAAATTTTTGAAAGTGGGTTTCAAAGTGCAAGTTTTTGAAAACTAGACCGTTATCATCTCCATGTAAACTGCAAAAACGTGAGGTTGTGAAAACAGTGATGTCATGCACATGTCTATTTCGCGTTTGTGTAGTGTTTCTTTACAAAGTGACATCGCCATCTACTGGCCTGGCATGCATAATACATTCACGTGAACAGGGATGTTTTGTTCTCGCTATTAATTAGCATGTATGTTACTAGCATATTGGCTGTTTATTAATACTTTTAAAGCACATATTAGTGCCTTATCCTGCTTAACCATATTTTAGATTCCTTAATCGTACCCCATTTTAAAGCACATATTAGTGCCTTATTCTGCTTAACCATATTTTAGATTCCTTAATCGTACCCCATACCTAAACTTAACAACTAATTAGGAGTTTACGGAGGCAAAAGTCGTAGTTGATAGTTAGTTAATAGTGAGAATTGGACCTTAAAATAAAATGTGACCGAATTCACTTCTCTTCTGCCTGTGATGCCCATACTCCAAAAATGGTCAGTGAGCACAGAATCAAAAATAAAGTAACTTCCTCTGTAATTCTTTTTTTTTTTTGCCATATAAGCAGTGGGGAATATCACTGAAGGATGGGTTTGCATGTAAAATTTACAGGACGAGTCAGTACCTTATAGTGATATTTCTGGCAAAGTGAACTGTGTAATATCTGAGGTCATAGAATCAGAATATTGTTTGCAGATTGAATCCCACCCAGATTGATGTACTTTCCCAAAGGGTTCAGGTACAGGGCCAGAAGGCTTATTTAACGCTGTGTCATGTTGGATTTGGAACAAGGAGTCACATGGATCACAAGAAGTAATAATGTGGCAGATAGAGAAATTCTGAAGTCAAATCCACATCAAATTAGGAAGCTTTCCCTGTGATGTCTCTTTGTGTGTTTGCACATATTATGTTTAGACTTGTACACATGAAAATCAATGGTATGAATAATAGATTGATATATTTTGCCACATCATGATTAACATTGTTGTCTTACCTTGGAAGTGTAGACAATGCATTACACGGTTATGGCTTAAGTCGTGTATCTAAAAAGGGTGAAACTACTTAACTTTCAAAATTTTTTGTGAGAGAAATAATCATTATTATTATATACTTTAGATTAAGAAAATAATTTCACAATATGGTCATTTCTGTTATGACTATAAATTTTATCATAATATCATAATTAATTGGTTCGGGAGGAGCATGTTCAGATCAATTCAATTCAGCACAGGTGGCGCTCATCTAGATAATCATATATATATATATATATATATATATATATATACAAGCTCTGATTAATTCAGATGTTCAGTTCTCCCGGACAATGAGTAAAGCCTAGCCTCTCTGAAACCCACTAACACACTCTAAAAAGGTCAGTAGAACCCACAAGGCCAAAAATTCACGTGTCTCAACAACTTCATCCAGATCAAGTTTCGGCTCCCCTCAAGCATCAAGACGCAGCAGGCCGGGCGGATTGCGGGTCCAATAGACAAGACTATTTTGATTCAATCCGATACACGCTGATAGGCAGCTGCTTTCAAACGGTCCCGTGCTTGTGTCTGTTAAAGGCTTTTAATTACAGTGCGATTTGCAGCACTGAGTATTGTAGCTTCGGAGCCACCCCCCATGGCTAATAACATCAGGTCTCAGATCCTCGCAGGTGTGCACATCGATCTTTCATCTCTCTTTCTCTTTCCCCCCTTGCCGAATCTAATCGGCAAATAGATTGTGGGGATTTTTCAGTAACACTAAAAAATCCAGCGCCAAATTCATCTTGCATTCTCTCATTCCCTAAATTCGCTATCGCATTTAGCCACTACACTGAGATAATTTGCTCAGTTTTTCCCCATAGACGATGCAAACTTAATGATTATCTGGCTATAATCGCAGAACTTGCACTGTCTTATGGAGGAAGCGAGCCAAATCCAACAGCTATGTTCCACGCTCTGCAACCACTATATATATTCCACGGGCTCTAGGAGAAAACTATTTCCTTCTCTGACGGCTGGCAGGTCTGCAATAATCTCAACACTGGGAAATGCATTAGACAGCGATGCAAGTTTCTTCATGTTTATAATTATTGTGGCGGGGCCCATGCCCGTTCAGTATGTAAGCTATCAATAAAAAGTCAATAAACTACTTATCGACTCCTGTCAATATTTCTCGTTTATCCTCCGAATTATCCCACCACCCAGACACTAACTTCACTAATTATTTACTTACTGGTCTCAAACAAGGCTTTAATCCTGGCATTGCATGCCCTCTCTCCCAGAACATAATTTGCGACAATCTGCACTCGCAGAGCCAGATATAGTAGACAATCAGATTTTTTCACATCAGCCCAATCGGAGTGACCACCAGGAATTTTTCGGGGAAAAAAGGCTTAATAATCGATCTATCAGCTCCACGTAATTCCCTGTTTTCTAGCATAAACAGCTTCATTCCCCTCGAGGAATTTTCTCGGCACTACCACAATATAGATCAAGCGATTACTATGATCAAAAACGTTTTGGTGCGTAGCTGGCTAAAGTAGACATCACTTCTGCCTTCAAGGTGATGCCTATTCACCCAGATTCATGGCATCTATTCGGGATTTGCTGGCACAGGAGATTGTATTTCTCAGTACGCTTAACCTTTGGATGCAAAAGTAGCTCCAAAATTTTCGACGTTATCAGAGTCCATTTGCTGGATCCTGTCTAAATATTACTCAATTCCTCACCTAATCCACCTGCTCAATGATTTTCTAATTATCTCGCCTCTCGACGCCATCCCAGCCACAAATATCCTGACACTCCAAAAAGTTTTCGCTGAGCTAGGTATCGCTCAGGAGAACTTTAGGTCCAACCCTATCCATTGAATTCCTGGGCATCAATTTAGATTCAGTCAATTTATAGGCTTCTCTGCCAAAGGAAAAAATTGATAGAATAATCCTAGTTGCTTCTTCCCTAGTAGAAATCCTAAATTGTTCCAAACGCAATCCTCTATCCCTGCTTGGTCACCTCAATTTCTCTATGCGTATAATTCCCCAAGGCCGCCCCTTTTTCTTGCATCTCCTTGCACTTGCATCTTCAGTTCAGTCCCTAGAGGATCAAATTACCATAACTCAGGCAGGCTGCGACAAATTTAGCTTATGGATTACCTTCCTTAAACAATGGAACGGCTCATCCTTTTTCTACAATGATCTGGTTTCTCTCCCTAACGACATTAAACTGTTCACCAATGCGGCCCCCTCCGTCCGTTTGGGGGGATTTTACCAAGGCCATTGGTTTGCGTCTCCATGGCCCTTCAGCTGCTTGACTCTCCCCAGTCCTCAGCGCTGTACAAACTCTACCCTCTGGTCATTGCTGCCTTTCTGTGGGGGAAAGATTGGATGGCAAGCAGTATCTTAGTTTACTGCGACAATGAAGCCACCATTCACTGCATAAATAAAGGCCGTTCTCATTCCATCGCTCTCATGCCACTTCTAAGATGTCTAATTTGGATTTCAGCATGCGATCAGTTTGCTGAACTGATCCGTTTTTTCACGAGTTCATCAAACAACAGTGGTAAGTCAGAATCATTCTTCAATCACGGTGAGTAATGGCTTCTTCTCCTGCTATTGTTGTTTGCACCACTTGCCACATGTATAGTTTAGCTCTCTCTGTCTGCGACGAGGGATTCACATGTGATAAATGCAGGGAAACAGTTAGGCTGACAGAGAAGATTTCAGAATTAGAGACACGCATCCAAACTTTAATTGAGGACAGTAAGAATGTGAGGGCCTTAGATACGGCTTTGGATGTGACTAGCTCAGGGAGTCCTGTACATTGTTCGGTTCCGGTTACAATGCCTCCGCAGCAGTGCAACTGGGTGACTGTGAGGCAGCATAGTCGCGGGTCAAAACACTGCTCTTCGGTTCCGGATGTCTAAGTGGTGCCCGCAAAATAACATAGGTTTCATAGACAATTGGACAAGTTTTTGGGGCAGACCTGACCTGTCTGGGATGGTCTTCATCCCTCCTGGGGTGGTGCCGCTCTTCAAAACCTGATGATTACATTATTTTAAATGAGTCTACCCCCCAAGATTACTGTTATAAACATGAGCCACGCCCAAAAGGTAAAGGGGGAGGCATTGCTACAATTTATAACAATATTTTTAGTATTTGTCAGAGGGCGGGAGCAACTTGTTTGAAGTAATGGTGCTTTCATATAACATTATCCAGAGAAACAAGTGTTAATGATAAATCCCCTGTGATGTTTGTACTGGCTACTGTATACAGGCCACCAGGGCACCAAACAGACTTTATTAAAGAATGTGCTGATTTTATATCCGAGTTAGTACTGGCTGCAGATAAAGTTTTAATTGTTGGTGATTTTAATATCCATGTTGATAATGAAAAAGATGCATTGGGATCAGCATTCATAGACATTCTGAACTCTATTGGGGTTAGACAACACGTCAACACCTACTCATTGTCGAAATCATACTCTAGATTTAATACTGTCACATTGAATTGATGTTGATGGTGTTGAAATTATGCAGCCAAGCGATGATATCTCAGATCATTATTTAGTCTTGTGCAAACTTCATATAGCTAAAACTGTAAATTCTACTCCTTGTTACAAGTATGGTAGAACCATCACTTCTACCACAAAAGACTGCTTTGTAAGTAATCTTCCTGATTTATCCCAATTCCTTAGCATATCCAAAACCTCAGAACAACTTGATGATGTAACAGAAACTATGGACTCTCTCTTTTCTAGCATTTTA
>NW_015549650.1:17269-17548 GCF_001515605.1 Sinocyclocheilus anshuiensis
GCCCAATGTGACATTGCTGCAGCCTGGAATTGAACTGCTGGTTTCGTCTGGTCAGAGGAGAACTGGCCGCCCGACTGAACCTGGTTTCTCCCAAGGTTTTTTTCTCCATTCTGTCACTGATGGAGTTTTGATTTTGATCCTTGCTGCTGTCGCCTCTGCCTTGCTTAGTTGGGGACACTTCATTTCTAGCGATATCGTTGACTTGATTGCAAATGATTGCACAGATACTATTTAAACTGAACTGAGCTGATGACATCACTGAATTCAATGATGAACTGC
>NW_015549650.1:19014-39750 GCF_001515605.1 Sinocyclocheilus anshuiensis
CATCGGGACAAGACCACAGGAACCAGTTGAGTCCTCTGCACAATGTGACATTGCTGCAGCCTGGAATTGAACTGCTGGTTTCGTCTGGTCAGAGGAGAACTGGCCGCCCGACTGAACCTGGTTTCTCCCAAGGTTTTTTTCTCCATTCTGTCACTGATGGAGTTTTGATTTTGATCCTTGCTGCTGTCGCCTCTGCCTTGCTTAGTTGGGGACACTTCATTTCTAGCGATATCGTTGACTTGATTGCACAGACACTATTTAAACTGAACTGAGCTGGATGATGACATCACTGAATTCAATGATGAACTGCCTTTAACTGAAAATGTAGTGTTTACTATTATCATTTTGCATTATTGACACAATATTTTTCTAATTAAGGCTGTACAATTGCTTTGACATAATCTGTATTGTTAAAAGTGCTATATAAATAAAGGTGACTTGACTTCACTATTATAACGGCTAAACACGTTCCCGGATCCAAAAATCAAATTGCTGACTTTCTTCCTCGTTTTATGTTTCAGAAATTCAGAGCGCTAGCTCTGGAAGCGGACCCATCTCCAACCCCAGTACCTCACTATTCACAATTTATATTCCCGTAACCCATCCCTTAAAACCCCTCCTCGACGCTTCACTTGATTCTATCCTCCAAGCAGTTTAACCCAGAACCCTCTTATCTAACAGCTTGGAGATGTTTCAAAGCATTTCACCTCTCATATAACCTGCCATTTCCTGATTTCTCCCTCCTCTCAATCACATTATTAATCTCCTACCTTAATTCCTTTAAGAAACTCCAAGCTGGGTCTATCTACCTAAGCGGCATCCAATTCTTTCACAAATTAATCTATGGCTCCCCCTCCCCGGAATAAATCTCTCATGATCAAAGGAATTCAGTGCTCTCAACCATCAATCCCGGATGCCAGACACCCTATAACTTTGGACATTCTTCCAAAATCTATCCATACTCTCCGCACAGGGTACCATTCACTCCATACCGTTCGTACTCTTAACGCCATGTTTATATTGCCATTTTCGGTTAACTGAGATGCTCGGAACTCACAATAACTTCCAGATGTAACCCCAAACTCCATCCAACTGTCTGCGACTTATCTGTGAAACTATCTCTTATTTCATTAAACAAAGTAAGACAGACCTAGAAAAAAGAGGGCACTACTTCAAAATGTTCAACCTCCCATCACCAATTCAAACATTTCAATCCCTTTTTTTCTTATCTCCAATTCAGGAGCTCTCATTCTAAATCCCTGCTTGACCCCCTATTCGTTGATGACTCTAACCACCCTTTAACATGTTTTTGGTTCCAAAAACATCTAAAACTAATTCTCGTTCAATACCTGCAGAAATTTTTTTACAGCCACTCCTTTCGCATCAGGGCAGCAACTACAGTAGCTCAAAAAGGCCTCTCACAGCAGCAGATCCAAGCACTCGGTCGATGGTCATCAGACACCTTTAAGAGCTATATCAGGTTCAATCATTTCCACATAAAGAAAGCCCATCTAGCCCTGATCAGCTAACTGGATTATGAAAAAACAAACAAACATCCAATTGCACATCCAATGCTGCAAGCTGCATACTCCCGTCATATGCAGCATACATTTTTCATCCGTCGTTTCGAATTGTGCTCCTTACTCAGCGGCAAGTAGGGCTCTCCCGTCGGATGCAGTGAGCTGCTGCTCCCGTCGGATGCAGTGTGGGCCTTCCATCTGATGTTTCAAATTGCACTGCTTATTCAATGGCAAGTGAGGCTCTCCAGTCCGACACTGCGAGCTGCCGGTCCCATCGAATGCTGCATGAGCTCTCCCATTTGCCCTGCCTCCTCCTCGTAAACTCCAACCTGTTTCTCTTCGTGGCACGCAATTTTGGGGGTTTACTAGCCCAATTCATTCTCTGGCTGCTATCTCATGCTCATTTGCTTCCTTGGGGTGGTGGGGATTATACACACTTACGTATAATCAATCTGATTATACGTAAGTGCGAATTTGTGAATTGATGTTTTATACAGCCAACTCACCTCTGTCCCACAGCAGTTTTCCGCCATCCCTCCTCCACCCCAACTCCTCACTCTTAACTATTCTCATCACAGACTAGGGATGGGGGTGGGGGGGTGTTCTCTGGGTTCGGGCTATATATGTCCTCCCTCAGGACAGCATGTCAAATATGCTTAATCCGATTATATGTAAGTGTTAACTCGTGAAGTGAACATTAGGTGAATTCAGATACATTCAGTCTTTAATTTGAGCAGATGTCATTTTTTTCCAGCTGTTGTTTCATTTTTTCTCCCTTTGTCTAATTGAAATGTTTCGAACAGACATGTTTCTTGGGAATGTTTTTAAATATAATTTCATGGGTTTTTCTTACATCCTTGTATTTTTCTGTAATATTCCTGTAACAAAAGCGAGTTGCTAAATGGCATCAACATGCAGGAAGCGACATTTTTGATGGAAACAACATCACAAACATCAGCATGTATTAACAATAGATTTGATAAATACTGTGTTGTTTTGTGGTAGTAGCTGGTCCTCATTCTACATCCCACCTTAAAGTAACATAAATATTTATGGTATTATCAGAATTTCAAATATCAAAACTAACTTTGACAGCCTTGACAGTCATTTTAGATATTTGTCAATACATCATTGGCAATGACTTTAGTTCTATTTATATTCTGGTAATTTTCTTGTCGTTGTGTAATGTAAATAAATCAAGTGATAAATAATCAAGATAATATGTAAGTGTCTGAGATTTATGAGAGCATATTTCTGACAGTCTGTTACTGTTTTATAGAAATGTGTCCATTACAACACAAGCATATTCATTTTGTCCAGTGTTAGTGTTCAATGTATGTATACTGCTACACCAGCAAGTGGAAAGAATACCTTTTAACACCTAAAATACCTTCCAGTCGATTCCCAATGTAGAAAATTAAGTCAAATAACAACTGAATAACCTGACAGGCAAATACTGTATGTCTGATTACCACAGTAAAATGGATTGTGAATGGAATTTCATTTTGACTTTAACATCAGAGTATTTTTGTTTTTTAAGCAAAGGTTTGCTAAACTTGGTGTCTTCAATTTTTGTCACCAACTTGAGTATTGCTGTTGCCATGGATATCATTCCACATTCTGAGCAAATTATGAGCACTTAAAGCAGTGCATTTATTTCACTTTTAAAACTTAAAATATCTAACTCCATGCAGTTGGCTGCTAATAGTGCAAACCATCTCCCTCTGGTCTTATTAAATGTGTCTCTCTCACTATTATCACTTCCCATGTGCTAGTCTTTATATCAGCTCTATATTTGGAAATGAGTGTTTAATGATGCTTTGTCTGATCTTGAAATTGAGTTTCCTTGCTGGCTGGATTCCATCATAGTTAAGCGATGTACTACATGCATTGTTTTGATATATAGGCCAAGCTACATTACACAACTGAATGCTAAAATAGCTGCCGCATCGGTCTTGCTGTCCTTGTTGGAGAAGATTAGCTTGATATTTTTCAGAGGGTTTGTGAGTAACCTCTTGTATTGTTTAGCTGCAAATAAATAAATAAATAAATGTGGATCTTTATTTTCTTAACTGTTTTTCCAAAACAGCAATGAGATTTAATGAAAGACAAATTTCTGCTTTACCAATAATTTAGACTTAAATAATAATAAATCATTTTAGAAGATATCTCAACAATGCCTAGATCTTTGCTCAGATTTACAATGATAACACAGCCGGAAATTAAAATCAGACATTATCTCAAACATTTCTTCCACATAATGAAGTTCCCAATTACATTTCATTTCGGTATTAACTTTGTCTCAGATGTTTGTACTAAAATTCCCTAGAGTTAATAAAAATGGACTTAACATTTGTTGGCATACAGAAGGGTATATAACTATAAAGTGAATGTACATGCAATATCAGCAAAAGTCCTTATTTTAATCTCCATGAATGAAAAACAGGATATTAAAGAGATTGAGATATTAGAGTGTGACTGCATGTCAACAATGGTCCCATCTCTGTTTATTTATATTGCTCATGAGGAATTTTAGGTTGATAGAGTTATCAAACATTTGAACATAAGTGAAACCATTGTCATAGATTCTACTTTTCAGTTTAAGCTTAATCCTATAGATCTCATTAAGGATATGGCAATCTCTTGAACAGTTTCTGTCTATTAGTGTGAAATGTAGGTGCTACGAGGACAGAAGGCGTGGCGTTCATACAGTATGTCCCAGGAGTGCTCTCTTACCACTTGCAGATTAGTATAGTTCATCTAAACATGCTCCTTAATGGTAGATAAGATTTCTGACATGTCTAACTTTGAGAGGACAGATATGGTTTTGGCGCTGAAATTTCTGCTTGACCTCCTACCTCACTCTTAATTTATCATGAACAAACAGTGTTATCTGTTATTATCTTAAATGATGTTTATGTAAGTATATTGTCATGCATATGTTCAGTTAGTTTCAGTTTCATGGACTTTTAGTTTGTATTATTTAGTTCCCGTGTTCCTTTGTTTGATTTTCCTGCCACTATTCAGTTGTCATGATTCATTTGATCTGCACAGGTGTTTACCATTATTACCCTCATTTGCTTTATATTTAAATTGCAGTCTTTTCAGTTCCCAGTTGTCCGGTTGTGTCTATGTTAGAGGTTGTATTTTGTTTGTCTGCCTGCTTGGAGTACTTAAAGTAGATCATTAAAGGCATTTGAAACGTTATCTTCATCTTCCTGTTCTTCCCTCAACCCGGCGTAATATATATTTTTGTTTAGAGTCTTACAAATGTTTGAAATTAATTGCAATATATGAGCCTGGCTGTCATTTGGAACAAAGTTGTTTTAATCTCATTTGAATGTAAAAACATGCGTGTTCTTTTGATGTATCTGTGAGTGATGGCAATAAGCATGGGGAAACTCTCCCATGTTAATTAAAAATAAATCCATTAGTAGAAAGCTATAACTATATTTTTACTCTTCCTTCAGTTCTTTACAACTGGCTCATATAAGGTACCATGCTGGACATATGTAACACATTTCAGTCTTACCTGATAACTAATCCTGGGGCCCTTGAGTTTTACTAGATGGTTGACTAGAACAAGTGTCTTGTAATGAATAGTACCTTTTAGTCTTTTCAAAGTTTTTCTCCTCTGCCAGTGTCAAGGCAATTTTTTTTCTTGGGACATGAGCTGTAGTGCAGTGTTTCCCAACAGTTCTTTAAAAAAAAATGTTATCCACGGCACAGTTTTGATAAAAAATCTCATGGCACACCTCTAAGCACTGAAATATAGAAAAATTGGACAAACATGCATTGCTTCAAATGGCATATTAAAATAAATTGTATATTATAATAAAAGTAGTACTCACATTTAATGTGAAACTTGAGCTTAAGTCAGGGGAAACACTTTAGAATATGGAAGACATATTCATTATTAACTAAGAGTTTTCCCTGAACAAACCCCTAATTTGCTGCTTATTAATAGTTAGTAAGGTAGTTAAGTTTAGGAATTGGGTGGATTAATGGATCTAAAATACAGTCATGCAGAATAAGCCATTAATATGTGCTTTATAAGTACTAATAAACTGTCAATATGCTAGTAATATGCATGCTAATAAGCAACTAATTAATAGCTAAAATTTGGTCCTTAAAATAAAGTGTTACCAAGTCAGGTATAGGAACACAAGGTTATTGGTGATGATAAAACATCAAATTTACATATTGTCGCTGTCGGGCTTATGTCCAAATACAAAAATATTTTTATTTTTATGTTTTTTAAATAATTAAACACTGCATCGTCAGAGTTGGTATTGTTGCTTCATATATGATCAGACACTTGAATGTGCCATTATGATATTAACATTTTATGAAAATCAAGCTCAAATGGAGTTACAAGGTTTTTGACCAGCAATATGTATTTTGTCCATCATTAGAAAGGCCACCTCTGAGGCAGTGAGTGTGTCGCATTACATTTTCATCAACTTACAGATTATAAAGTTTATTGTAGCTATATGGGCGCTCAGTTTTTTGTTGTTGAATACATTTGGCCAAAATCTCATGATATAGAAGATGAAGGGCTATGCACAGGATATAGGCTATAAAAGAGTATAGGCCTATTAGCTACACCTAGACGACAAATACTAAGAATCTTCTACGCTCTTTAAACACACAAAAAAACATTAGCCTTGCCATTTATAGCCGTAGTGTTTCTTGAGTAAAGGAAATGCTGTATTTATTACTTGTTCTTTATTTACCCGTGCATTGTGAACAAGCAGAGATCTGTCTCCAGACTGTGCGCAGCACTTCATTCTGAATGGAGGCAGGGTTGGAGTTATGAGATTTCGCTCACAGTTTGAGGATCCAATGGCGTTACGAGGTTTAGTCACAAGATCTTTTGAATGCTTTTCATTAGTTAAATATTTATAAAACCCACAAACAAACGTAAAGATGACTAATAGCATTGATTTTTAGATAATAATAATAATAACAACAAAATATGGTAGAGACAGAACGTTTTGATCATTTTCCATGGCACTCCTGACAACCTGTCACGGCACACTAGAGTGCCACGGTACAGTGGTTGGGAAACACTGCTGTAGTGTATTGTATGGATGGCAGACTGTGTATAGGGCATTAAAAGCAGAACCTGATGCCTTGAATGATTGTACCCCAAGAACACAACAGAAAAAAGAAGTGTAAATCTGGGGCCAGGCACCTCATCTGATGCTTTCTGTAGCTACGTTCAAGGATGCCATGTATCACTATGTTTCTCTATGAAGTCGGAGGATAAAAAAAAAGATTATAAACATGACATTAAACTGAAATAAAGTCTGAACGCCCTCAAATGATGTTTTACACTTGGCTTTACACATTAATATCAGTCCTGGTTTACTCAGTCATAGCTGGGGTAATTCCACAGGCTAGGACTTACATGACACAGCGCAGGAAAAATAACTCTGGACTAAAGGCCTTTTAGCCAAAAGAAAGTAGGAAGATAAGCCTAGGAAGTAAATAGTGGATATTTTGGTTTTGGTAAAAAAAAAAAAAAAAAAAAAAAGGTTTGTAGGGGACATGCTGTACGTAGTCTGTAGCACTGGGGATCCGAGACCCAGCTGGCATTGTACCGAGTCAGGCTGCCTCAGGCACTGAGGTAAGTTAGCAAGACTCTGCAGGTACATAAAGGAAAAGTACATATAGGAAGCTGTTATGTTTTCATCTCTCGATGGTACCTCTTAAGCACTGCAGATGATTTATAATGGATAGTGATCACACAATATGGGTTTTCAATGACTGATGTTGATCTATTGAGCGTTTGTAGGAGTCATGCTGTACGTAGTCTGTAGCACTGGGGATCCGAGACCCAGCTGGCATTGTACCGAGTCAGGCTGCCTCAGGCACTGAGGTAAGTTAGCAAGACTCTGCAGGTACATAAAGGAAAAGTACATATAGGAAGCTGTTATGTTTTCATCTCTCGATGGTACCTCTTAAGCACTGCAGATGATTTATAATGGATAGTGATCACACAATATGGGTTTTCAATGACTGATGTTGATCTATTGAGCAAGGTGGTATGTCCACAACCAGTTAGGGCACACATCAATTGACATCAATCAATCACAATTATACCAGATAGGGAAGGAAAAACAGCCACATTCTACAACTACTTTCATTTGTGCTATTTCATAATTTTGATTTACTATTAAACTTGACCTTTATTCTAAAATGTGGAACATAGTGATGAGTAACAGATGTACCAACTTTTACTGGTTGTGTTTATGATTTAATACAGCTTTTCATAGCACATGAAATGTATGCAAAATAGCTGAAATTAAATAAGCCTTTATTTTACGCAATATTTATTTAATTATGCATATGTTTCAGACACCAATAACAGTGCTTAACATTCTCCTCCAGTTAAACACTTTTAAAAAAAATATTTATAGGGGTCATGACATGTTTTTTTTTAATGTTATTATGTTCCCTGAGGTGTAATTATAATATTACTAAAGTGTTTTGGACGAAAAACATTCACAATTGAGTGATTTATGACCTTTTTCCACCCTGTTTCTCATTCTCTGACTGAAACAGTCGGTTTTGGGGTGTTTTCCCTTTAAGAGTTCCCACAAATGCGTATGCATTACGCATTGAAGCTTTGGAGTTTCTTATGAATATAAGTGTACAGTTATGATTATGTTTTTAATTATGATGAAAAATACCTTTGCTACGGTACTTAGGTCTCATGGTGTGAAATGACAGCTGTGTGCTTCGACACCCTACATCTTTTAACACGGGACCTGAACATGATGGACTCTAAAAACAATAAAGTAAACAAAGTAAAAATACTGTGATTATTCATTTTGAATTTACCTGCCATTACCATTTTAAAAATAGTTTTTACATGAAATATGTTACTTACAATTTGCGGTGTCGTTGTTGGGTCCAGAACAGTTGGCACAGCCTGATCTTTGAGCAAAAGTATTTCGGCAAAGCCAGCATCATACTGAGATTGGTTCTCAAAACAGTCAATGGTGAAATGTACTGAACACACACATAAATTAGCACTGACGTGACTGGGATGTTCGCTAAAAATAAACTGAATCCATTTTTCTCTGATGTCGGGATTTTTCGGCAGCGTATACAAACATTGTTGTTTTTTTCACAGCCAGGAACGGCACATCATCTTCCTGGCATCGCAATCTTATTGTAAACAACTACTCCTTCAGACCCATTTGCTGCACGTTGACTGAACACCTGTGGGCTATATATATATATATTCATTACATAGATATATATTTATACAACATACAAAAAGTAGTTAAACCATAATAGAACATAAATTGTTTATTTTTTAAATCAAAGTGCTTATTCTTTAACAAAATATCAATCTTCATGTTTATGGCAGAAGATACAATACTGTACAATACAATCTTGAAGATACAGTACAATCTTCATATTTACAGTAACAGATTGTCACCTTAAAAATGATGCGAGCCTTAGCTACAGCAAATGCTGTCACAATGTCCTCCATATCCAAAGACATTCGTATGTTCCATTCAATTGAAATTAGTGCCAGTGCCGACAGCCTCTCTTGGTTCATTGTTGACCTGAGTTATGTTTTTATGGGATGCACTTTTTGGGTTACAGAGCAGCATAACTAATATTGCGTCATCAGGCAGGCGTGGCCTATTTGAGAATCTGCATAGATCACCGATCATGCGCAGTTTGTTTGGGAAAAGCCATTTGCTGCAAATACCTGTCCTGATCGCTGGGGTTTCATGTCAGATTACATTCATACTGTTATAACTTCAAATACCTGTCTGTGATCGCAGGTGTTTCATGTCAAATACCTTTTATATTCATATACAGTAACTTCAGATACCTGTCCTGATCGCAGGGGTTTCATGTCAGAATACTGTTATAACTTCAGATACCTCTCCTGATCACTGGGGTTTCGTGTCAAATACCTTTAATATTCATATACAGTAACTTCAGATACCAGTCCTGATCGCTGGGGTTTCATGTCAAATACCTCTTATATTCATATACAGTAACTTCAGATACCTGTCCTGATCGCAGGGGTTTCATGTCAGATTACTGTTATAACTTCAGATACCTCTCCTGATCACTGGGGTTTCGTGTCAAATACCTTATATTCATATACAGTAACTACAGATACCTGTCCTGATCGCTGGGGTTTCATGTCAAATACCTCTTATATTCATATACAGTAACTTCAGATACCTGTCCTGATCGCTGGGGTTTCATGTCAAATACCTCTTATATTCATATACAGTAACTTCAGATACCTGTCCTGATCGCTGGGGTTTCATGTCAAATACCTCTTATATTCATATACAGTAACTTCAGATACCTGTCCTGATCGCTGGGGTTTCATGTCAAATACCTCTTATATTCATATACAGTAACTTCAGATACCTGTCCTGATCGCTGGGGTTTCATGTCAAATACCTCTTATATTCATATACAGTAACTTCAGATACCTGTCCTGATCGCTGGGGTTTCATGTCAAATACCTCTTATATTCATGTACAGTAACTTCAGATACATGTACTGATCACTGGGGTTTCATGTCAAATACCTCTTATATTCATATACATTAACTTCAGATACCTGTCCTGATCGCTGGGGTTTCATGTCAAATTACAATAATACTGTTATAACGTCAGATACCTGTCCTGATCGCTGGGGTTTTGTTTAAAATACCTCTTATATTCATATGTGACCCTGGACCACAAAACCAGTCTTAAGTCGCTTGGGTATATTTGTAGCAATAGCCAAAAATACATTGTAAAAAATTATTGATTTTTCTTTTATGCCAAAAATCATTAGGATATTAAGTAAAGATCATGTTCCATGAAGATATTTTGTAAATTTCCTACTATAAATATATTAAAACTTAATTTTTGATTAGTAATATACATTGCTAAGAACTTATTTTGGACAACTTTAAAGGCGATTTTCTCAATATTTAGATTTTTTTGCAACCTCAGATTCCAGATTTTCAAATAAGCGACACTTATTCTTCATCGACACTTGTTCAAGCTGGTTCATCATCCTCTTGCAAGCCACAATATCTCAGGGGAATAAAATACTGACACTAGGTCTGAGAGACCAGAGTTAAAAAAAAAAATTATCCTCTGAGAGCAGCATGTTACAGCGTCATTTTGAAGCGTGACACCACCTGTCTCCTTTCAAATTTATTATATGGAAAAGAGCAGCTAGGATCTTCACAAAGTCATTTATTTGTGTTCTTTGGAAGCAAATATGTCATAGGGATTTGTAACAACATGAGGTTGAGAAAACTATAGAGTAGTTTTAATATTTAGGTGATAAATCAGTGGTTTACTGGTTACTGGTTATTCATATGTCAAAGACAGTTGTTATGATAAACAGTACTTTAATATGACTCTTTGTTTATTATATATCCACCTTATTTTTCAATGTGGAAGTAAACCATTTTCTGTGAATGTGCGAAACTTCCAGTTCATTAGCCGCTATAGGGAAATAACGAGAATAATAACAAAGTGCAGTAAATGGTAAAACTGCTTACACTACAAACCAGTGTGTTCATAATTAAGGTAATACATTAAAATAATATGGTACCTATTTTATTAAATCTGTTTTAACAAGATTACATTACCTCAAAAAATAAAACAAGTAAATAAATAACCTTTGGTTTTATTTTTTCAGTTTGTTGACGTTTTTAGACTCAAAAATCATCTCCTGAGCCACAGCACAAGGAACAAAATGTAACCAACATAATAAATCAATGCAAGTAGTTATAATAAAGTTCTAATAGTTTTCAGTGCAAAATGAACAGTTTCAAGTCAGTATGTGAGGTTCACTGCTGCATACTTAAGATCTTTAAATCACTCAGCAGTTCTTCAAACAAAAAGACAGACAAGCATAGGTGAAATGCAGTCACACTTTTGATCTTCTCCACATCTTTTAGGCTACGTTTACTCTAGTGTGTTTTCGTTTTAAAACATATAGCTTAGACAGAATCATCATTTCGATTCATTTTCCACTGATTTATGTGATCTGATGAGCACTAGCTGCTTCCAGCGCTGTTTCAGTATGTTTTCTCTTCCGCGGTTGCTGTTATGACTCAGAGGAAGCTCATTCGCTGCTCATATGTCAATTATATTATTTGACATATGAGGTAATATATAATATTTTACGTACGAAACATGAAATTAACAAACACACGATTACGACAGTATATGATTTGTATATGATTTTCATGTTCATAACAATATAGGGTGTTTACTTGAGAAATGCTAAGGAGGTGTAGCAATTAGCTTGATATAAAAGGCTACAAATAACATATTTCAGCAACATTACATGACCAAAACCCACATTAGATCACAACTGGAAGTTATTACAAACACTCTGTGGTGGTTTAAAGTGAGTAAAAGCATAGTTTAAATCTTATCAATTCTGATCACACTTTATTTTAAGGTCCAATTCTCACTATTAACAAGCCATTAACTATACGACTTTTGCCTCAATAAACTCTAAATTTGCTGCTTATTAATAGTTAGTAGTAGTTAGTAAGGTAGCTGTTAAGTTTAGGTATTGGGTAGAATTAGGGTTGTAGAATATAGTCATGCAGAATATGTGCTTTATAAGTACTAATAAACAGCCAATATGTTAATAATAGGCATGCTAATAAGCAACTAGTTAATAGTGAGAATTGGTTCCTGTACTAAAGTGTTACCTAAATTGTCTCATGTAGCATGATGCTACAGTGTGCATGAATGGTCACAAAACATGTGGACGGAGATCTTTCTGAAACTCAGTGGAAATGCCAGTATGGGCGAGGATCGTTTTAATTTTAAAATGCCGTTTTAAACGCACTAGTGTAATCGTAGCCTTACATTTATGGGGGTTGGGATGCTTACACACTACAGCCTCACGTGTGAGCCATGTTTCTGGGCGTAACTGGCATGAACTATCGTTTTTCCTTGATGCCTCACCAGCACTGGATTTAGGCACATTAAGCATGCTGCATCCTTATTGGCTTACTGACGTTGAAGAGATTAACCCCTTAGTATCTACATTTGGTACCGAATGACAAAACATTTTTTGATACTCGATGGTATTGAGGCAATTCGGTCGGTGCCTAAAAAATATCGAACTCGATACGCAACCCTACCAGTTTGCAATATCAAGAAGCAAAACGAGCTGTTTTGTACAGCGAAAAATAGCTGGAAGCGAATAACACCGGAAGCCAGACCCATTAAATCTACAATTGAAAATAATCATTAATGTTATATGCAGTGTTGTATTTTTAGTTATTTATTTTTCTCCCAATAACTCAACATACAGTTCAGTGACCTTTATCTGTTTTTCTTGGGCAATAATTCTGGAAATGTTCCATAGCTTTTTGCTACGTTGTGTCCAAGTCCACCTTGTTGAGTTGAGTCTGAGTCCTTAACCAACTGAGTTTGAGTGGGAGATGTTTATTAATGTCTTGTCTTAATTTTATGCTGAGCAAAGCTAACTGCCATTTTGACAGGAGATGGGGAGAAGAGCTCTCAAGAGCTCAGTCATATTTTATGTTATAACCAGTGGTAATTAATCAAAGGTGGTATTACACACAGTCAAATAAAGTTGCGGATCACTACAGATCAGTGAGTGATTGCTCTGTGCTGGTGAGTAATAGCGCAGGACTAACAGTGACATGCCCCAAGCCGCAGTCGGACATAGAGTAGCTTTGGGCTTAGTCTCCAGAGAATAATTCCACAAAACACCTGCTTTATATCTGTACTTTACTCTTCTCTAGAAAAATCTCCAGTGTGCAATCGGTATCTATCTCTGTGGGAGTGAGTCAACACTTGGTGTGATATAATTAACACATATGGGGGAAGTCGTGGCCTAATGGTTAGAGAGTCGGACTCGTAACCCAAGGTTGCGGGTTTGAGTCTCGTACCGGCAGGGATTGTAGGGGCGGGGAGTGAATGTACAGCGCTCTCTCCCACCTTCAATACCACGACTGAGGTGCCCTTGAGCAAGGCACTGAACCCCCAACTGCTCCCCGGGCGCCACAGCAAAAAATGGCTGCCCACTGCTCCGGGTGTGTCTTCACGGTGTGTGTGTGTTCACTGCTGTGTGTGTGCACTTTGGATGGGAAAAATGCAGAGCACTAATTCCGAGTATGGGTCACCATACTTGGCCACATGTCACGTCACTTTATATGTTTCAAAGGGTAATTAACCCTTCTACAAAAACACCTCATGACTGGAAGAAATCAACTACTCTGCCTAAATGAATAAATAATATATCGGACAATTGTATTTACATTAAGTCTGATGGGTGTGATTTAAAGACCAGGGAAAAGTAGGCACCTTAAGGCACCCGTAAGAGGAAAAATTCAGTCAGTCATCTGCTACAACGCTCATCGCTGCAGCCTTTCATTCAATGGGAGTAGATCTAAATATAATGCTATAATCAACACCATTATTATTAGGTAATCTCAACAGAGAGAGCTCCACACATACTACTTACTTATTTCATAAATGCAAAGGTGTTAGCCAATCATAGCAGTGGGCGTTTCCATTGAAGTCTAACAGCAGACACGCCCGTTCCAACAGAGCAACATTGTCTTATGTAGCATGATGCTACAGTGTGCATGAATGGTCACAAAACATGTGGACGGAGATCTTTTCTGAAATGCAGTGGAAATGCCAATATGGACGAGGATCACTTTAATTTTAAAACGTCATTTTAAAACGAAAACGCACTAGTGTAAATGTAGCCTTACATTTATGGGGGTTGGGACGCTTACACACTACAGCCTCACATGTAAGCCATGTCTCTGGGCGTAACCGGCGTAAACTATCATTTCCCATCAATGCCGCACCAGAGCCAATGACCAGCACTTGATTTAGGCATATCAAGCATGCTGCATGCTCATTGGCTCACTGATGTTACATTAAAAACTCACTTACAGTAAAGGTCTGTTTGCAATGCCTGTGTAGCCGGGTAAGGTATAGCCCAGGTATGATTGGCTGATGTCATGCCAGCCTGTGAACCTATCAGTGTCCCTACTCCTTTGTGATTGGTTAACATGGTTTAAATCCTATGAACCTATCAGTGTTGGCATTGATGATATAAAATAGCAGGGAGACAAGCAAGATATTTGGCCTTGGTCGGCCATTTTGTTGCTCCTGTTGGCGCAGACGACTGCTCATTTTTGTTTTTCTTTTTTTGTTTGTTTTTCTTGTACAAGTAGTTGTCGAATCTGTTTGTGGACTCCTTTTTGGAATAGATTGTTCTGTTGTGGTATGAAAGTGAGTTTTGTATTTTTGAATGTGTCTTGAAGTTTGTACCAGTTAACCATGTTGTCATTTAGGAGTAGAAACTTTTAAAGCGGGGGTTGCAGTCTTTTAGCGTGTCCACATGGAGTGCGGTGCTTAACCAATTGTATTGCTTTCACAACCGTGTGTTGTGGGGATGGTGTGAGGTGAAAATCCAAAAGGATTCCCCTCTGGCCTTTTCTCTCCTACTGGTCATTTCTGTAACTGGTAGATGTGTATCTGATTGATTAAGATTGTGTACAAAACCAATGTGTCAAACTAATGTTTCATTTGTGTTTAAATAAATGGCTCAATTTTTATACTTTGTCTATGTCTGCATGCTCACCCTGCCTTTGGCAACGAACCTGTGTGCCCTTGTATAGGGTTGTTATGTCCCGGTATATTCCGGGTGGCGTAGTCGATTATAGGATTTGTATCCATTGTTTTTGGTAATTTCCCCTACCTGACCACTTATTGCCACACCTACACCGAAACAGCGACTGATAGTTGAAAATAAGTACTTTCCTAGGACTATTAGTCATTGATCTGATTCTGCAGAGGTGGTATTTTGTTGTGCTATTCAACATAATGTGACAAAATCAGAAACAAGTCATTTTCTGATCTTGGTTTCAATAAAAGTTGTTTTTGGACTAACAAGGAAGTTTTGAGCTCTGAAACCTACAGAATGTTTTTATAGTACAATGACCTCTTACATGTCAAAATGTCAAGGGCAATTTGATTTCTCAATTCATGACCTCTTTAACATACTGGCTACATTCACACCGTTTTGTGTTTAAAGTTAGTTTTAAGTCTGCTATTTAATTAATTAATTTATTTAATTCATTAAATTATTATTATTATTAAATTTGGCTTTTTCACCTTTAATAGACGGGACAGTAGGAGGAGAGGCAGGAAACATTGGGAGAGGAAAGAGGGGAACAGGACCAGAGAGGACTAATTTATTTAACTTTTTTTTAAAGCATTAATTTATAGCACTTCATACAATGCAAACTGTTTTAAAGCATCTTTAGAGTACAGAAAAGTAAAGTAACAGTGTTAATGACAGACATGTATCAGTTTTAAAATTACTTCAATTTCAGCTTGTAAAGAAGTTCTACACAATACAGTAGTGTCATTATTTAGATAATTCAGATTCAGTTCACTTCAGTGTCAGTGTGAACGTTGTTCATCAGTTATAAAACAATGTCAATTTCAGCTATAACGCAGCTCTATAGAAGAAAAGTGTCATTAAGTTTGAAATAACTTTTCTTTCATCAGGTGACAGTAGTGAAGGAAGAAGAAAAAAAAAACCTTTGGCAAAACCATGCTCAGTTGGCCAGTTCTTCTCTGGCCTAAAGGATTTATGATTCCAGGCTAAATAACAAGTCAGTATTTTTGTGAACTGATATATAGCTCCTTCTGCTTCGAGATCAGAATGCACCACAGCGGAATTAGGTGAGAACATTGAGGTTGTAGTATGACCCATATGAAACTTGAAGATAGAGTATCGTAGCCAGCAGTAGAGGACTGGCTTATCAATGACTGTTTGCACATTGATCTTGCTAGTCTATGTTGTGGTCCTAGCTGGTCCTGCTGTGTTGTCACCATAGCTGGCCATAGGGATCTTTGCAGAGGGCTTGTCTAGTCATCAGGGTCTTTACTGAGGATCTTTGCTGAGAGCTTGTCTAGTCATCAAGGGGCTGTGTTGTGATCTTTTCTAGGTGCAATTCCACCATGCGGTCTGGATACAGGCTGGATCTGGCTGACTATGGTAAACTTGGGATAAGAGCGACAAACACTCTAAAACAGGACTGTCCAAACTCGGTCCTGGAGGGCCGGTGTCCTGCAGAGTTTAGCTCCAACCAGGACCGAGTTTGGACAGCCCTGCTCTAAAAAATACTGGGTTAAAAACAACCATTTCCGGGTTATTTGGCACTGGGTAAATATTGGACAGAACACATGCTGGGTTATTTTGACCCAGCTTTTTAGGTTTTATACATTAACCCATTTGCTGGGTTGTTTTTTTATATAGTGCTGGGTCAGTGAATCTATTGAAGGTTTTTAATTTTAAATAATAAAAATGCACTCTAAAACCTGTTTTATATATATAGGACAAGAACAGTTCATATACAATATTTGTATTCAATGGCAAGTCAGTCTTTTACAGTCATAACATACTCAAAAACATTCTGTAAATGTTTTAGGATATGACAGGAGCTGCAAGAGCAGCCAATGGTAATCTGTGGGAAGAAAACTGCTATCAGTAGGCTGTTCCAGTTCATTAAATGACTTATATTCATGACTTATCTTATATTCATATTTGAAAAGTTACAACAAAAACAGCTTTACCTCGTGCCATCTTGTCAGTCAGTCATTTGTTTCATAGCGCGACCACAGCTGCAACAATGGCGCACTAGATCTATAGCGCTCCTGTTGTAATCTGTGGAGTGCACGGAAACTTTTGTTACATACAACAGTGAAGTCGTGTCGTGTTTCAGCCCTGGTCGCGCATTCATTTGATGGGAGGTGAAACTTCTGTGGTGGCACCGGCGCATTGCTCGCTTTGAGTGTAGATCTGGTGAATGCTTCATTTGTAGAAGGCTAGCTGGGCTAGCAGACATTAGCTGGGATGTACATTTAAACAAACATTTAAACAATAAACTACAGACGTTTTCCTATTTATATAGTAATTATTTAATAGGAATACAATATAATACATACCTTAATTTAATTCAGGAAGTTTCCCCGTCAGTCAAGTTTTCTGTCAAGACAGAACACAAAATGACCACTGACAGCTGTATCCAGTTTTAACCAGTTTGACTACCCAACATTGGGTTATACTGACCCAGCACTGGGTAGGTATGTGACAGGTTTCATCATTTGTATTGACAGTAAAAATGACTCAGCAGCTCAGTTACAGAAAAACTACCTAGCACCTGTGTAAAAAAATATTAAAAAACACTCAAAAAATGACCCAACAGGCTGAACCCAGCATTTGGGTTAAAAAAAAACCCCACAATTTTTTAGAGTGCAGACAGAGACTGATATAAGTACAAAGTATTATTACTTAGTTACATTACACCACTGGGTATCATTGTCTGCTTCTGCCCCCACCCACAACCCCAACCCCCCACTGTCTTGTTCCATCCAGCCCCTATGAGCTAGTTTCATATCTCTCTTCTCTTTCGTTTGGCATACATTTCAGACACAAAATCCAATCAGGTCCCTTTGGCCTTGTGTCCTGGCTGTGGTTCTGACCAACACTGCAGTTCTCTCTTATCTTGCCATGTGTTTGGCTCATAACACCTGTCATTGCACGAGTAACGGACTTCAGTACACCTGCTGCTGTTGTTCCCTTCATTGATCAATACACAGCCTGCCAGTCATCCTCTTTACATGGCTGGATTGTGGCCTTGGACAAACATGGCATAAATTCCTTTTTCAATTTGACTGAAAGTGACAAACAGTTTCCTGCTGTTAGGAATTGCTGTCAGCAATTTTGTTTCTTGATTTGTCCTCTCTCCAGGTTCATGGTCATGGAAAGACTGGAAATATCAGGGAATTTAAAACAACAACAAAGAAAAAAGTTTTTTTTTTCAAGCCTGGAAATATCATGGTACTTAAAAGAATCAAAAACACTTATCTGCCCGTCAATCATTTTGCTTGTCATAAAAAGGTTATGGAAGTTTCTTTTATGAACATACATTTTTGAAGTTATGCTCTGAAGTATTTTATTGGCTAGATATTGCTTGTATGGAGTAAAACTTGCTTGCAGGCTGCAGTAACGTTTGATTTGTGTCACCCTTATGGACTTTTTGTTTTGTGTGTTCCCTCTCATTGATTAGTCATTTGGTTCAGGTGTCTTGTCAATAACCCCCATTTAGTTATGTTTTTAAGTCCCGGTCCGTGCTGTCTGTCTTTGTCTGGTCTACAACGTCATGTTCGTGTGTTAACAGTCTTTCCCTGTGTGAGTTACCCTGCATATTGGATTCTATTAAAGACTGCTCCTTGATCCACGTCTCCATCATTCCTTCCGACACAGAGTGACAATTTGCCAGACCTCCCTCCCTATTTTATTTTGTAAATCCAGTATTTGAACAAATGTATGGAGGCCTCTTTCTGCCTTCCGTTAAATGCGATTTTATATCTCCAGATTGTAATTTTATATCTCACAATGTGACTTATATCTCACAACTGCAATTTTATTTCTTGTAATTGTGACTTTATATCTCATAATGTAACTATTTGTTATTTTAAACTTTATCTCACAATTACTCTAAGGTAGAATGATCTTCCCATTTTAAAGCCTTCTTAGTCTTAGTCCTTCTTAGACAGTAGACTCAGTTACGTTTCTTGTTTTGATGCCACAAAGCTTGTGTTTACATGCTAATAGCAGCTGGGAAGAGTGAATTATTCTAGTTCACTCAAATTCGCCATCGCTACATCTGTATTACTGGCTGTCATCCATAAATCCTAAAAACACAAAGGCATATTGTCATTTTCTCTGAGATGGGATTGGGAGATGCGAGAGGAAATTATGGAGAAATAATGCCATCCATCTTTCTCTTGGCTGTAGGAGCTCTCAGCTCTTTTGTTTACGTCAGTCATGCATTATTTAGCAATGCCTTAAACATAAGCAAGCAGTGTGCTGTCATGTGAACTAGAGCTGCCTCATTCCACAGAGAGGGAAATGTGCCTACTTCTTAAAAACATGGCGAGCCGACACACACACACCTTTACTGCAGATTTGATCTTTAAATAATCTGCCGTGCGTTAGGGTGCTGTTCATGGGCAATGACTCACACAAGTCCTCTGTTTCGATTTGAACTGGGTTACAGTGTTGTGTACACAATACTGAGCTGGATCAATACACTGTTGTTGCAGCAGCTTTGTGACAAAATGTGATACACAGTGAAAAAGAGCGTGATCGTTGACGTGGCATCTGTAATTTTAGATTTGTGTAGAGTGACGTTAGTGTTCCTGGTATTTTGGCCAGAAACATCAAGCACTGCATAATTTTAGGGCAGAATTATACCGAACTGCTTTGGCTGATGTAACCATGGTAACGGAGGATTAAAGCAGCTTGCACCGCAACTTTCTTCATGTGTGGCTGTAGCTAAGTTTTAATGCAGCTCCCCAATCTGTCACTGTCAAATCCTCTCTTAAAACTCCTCTGTCATTCAGCACTGCTAAAATATTTCAGTAGTTTAATTTAGCATAGGGATTTTAAAACTGATAGCTGGTGCACCCAATAGTGTCTGTGTTTATGTATAGACTCTGAGGTCGATGCTCTTGTTCATTAATCTAAAGATCTTCGATTAGACTTGAAAATATATTTTGCAGTATGTGAAAAAGCAACAGTGCTGACTCATGGTGACCACTGAGAACAACTGTAATCTGCTACATATGTGTGAATTAAGAACATAGATTTTGACAGTTGTTAGTATATTTAAAGAGTTTTTCTGTACTCTCTGGAGAGCTAGATCAATGCTAGAAAGTCTCGTAAGGAACAAGGATGTCTGTAGCAAAAATATGACCAAAGTATTTTGCATGTTGATGGAGGACATCTGTTAGAGAACCGCACATTTTGCATGTGCTATAGGAGTAAGATGGGGTAAGATGCCCCCGGGGCAAGATGACACCCCCACCTTAATTATTATTATTTTTTTTCTTGACTATAGATAGCACAAAATATTATATCAGCACTTTTGAAGAATGGCTACTCATTTTTTATTTTTTTATTTTGTAATTTCTTCTGAATATCAACATTTCTATCATGACAACTCTTGGAAGATTTTAGCATGGTAATGGATATGACAATGATAATGTATTTGGTCTTGGCGGAATACATCTGCTACGCTGCTACTGCTGAATTGCTGTTGCTGTTGGTTATTGCCTGTCTTGTAGATTAT
>NW_015549650.1:39847-42285 GCF_001515605.1 Sinocyclocheilus anshuiensis
CAAGTACAGGAACTTGCTACTGCCAATACATATGCCGATACGATGCTGTGAGTATTCACTGTACAGCTGCTGCACAAGTAGCATATATAATAACATAATATAATATAATAATATATAATATAATATAATATAATATAATATAATATACTGTAATAATAGCAGATCTATACAGGTGGAGCTGGGAAAGGTGGAGGTTTTCAGAGGAACTCTGAAAGTGCACTGCGAAATGCTCTAGTGAATGCTAACCAGCCATTTAAATCTAAAGCAGTAAAGCTCATTGACTGCATATGCAACATGAAACAATCAGCTTGTGCAAAGTAGTTTAATGCTGTGAATATCATCAGATGCATTAACAACCCATCAGCCTGCACCATCTAGAGTTTCATGACAGAACTTGGCATTTGTGAGATTTCAAAACAGTTTTGAGGTTAACCGATGTAATTTTGTGTCTGTTATGTTGTTACTAGTGCTTATTGTTACTTATTGTAATTAATGGGGTTATTGTTTAATATTTCTCTGAATTAGATAACAATAACAGATGTACAATAACATAAGCAAATGGTTTTTTATTTATTTACTGTAATAACACATTGGCTGATGCATCATCATTGTGCATGTTAAACTTATTTCTAAATATATTACAATTTAAAAGTAAATCCACATCTTCGGGGGGAGGATATCTACAGCAGTGTTGCCAACTTAGCAATTTTGTTGCTAAATTTAGTAACTTTTCAGACTACCCTAGCAACTTTTTCTTCCAAAAGCACCTAGCAACAAATTTAGCAATTAAAAAAGTTTATTTGGCAACTTTTAGCAACTTTTGATGAGGACTCAGACAATAAAAAGGCACACATTTTCCATCCAAATGACACAAAAAGAGGAAACCACAGATGCCTAGCAGTACACACATCACGAGAATTGAGTTAGCTGATATTTGCAATTGTTCAATTTAATAATAATAATAATAATTGAATAATTTGATAATTGAATATTTGTTCATTTATGATACACTTTGTTAGTAGCTTGTACCTGCGATTGTTGATCAGTTAGTACACTAAGAAAAATGGAAAATCTTTCAGGACATTATCCATTATCCATCATCCATTGTAACTATGTGAACCCAAAAACACAATGCGTAATTTAAAATGCAGGTAAAAAAACCATTACAGAAAATTATTTTATATTAACATAGTAGATTGTGCCTTATTTTTACAGACTTTTCTTAGAGTGTAGCATACTAACTAACTACTAATACACTGCTTAAAACATAATTGTTGAGAATGTGTAGAATTACTAGTTTACTAGCTACTAAAAAAACTTATATTTTAATATTATATCATGAATATTATTTTACAAACAAATCTAAATTAACATATATAAAATATATTTTTTGCTGAGATTTGATGATGTGACAATTTTGCGTCGCGATTACGCAATGACGTCATTGAGCAATGACATCACAACATCATTTAGCAACTTTTAGCAACAAATCGACTTTCCTTTAGCAACTTTCTCTGAAAATTAGTTGGCAACACTGATCTACAGAATCTACAGAAACTGAATGCAGCAGAACTACTATCTTTTTTTTTTTTACCAACAAGTATGGCACGTTGCTGTTTTTATGTCTCATTATATTGTACACATAGTCTTAATAATTAAACATGCTCTATTAGAATGATATTTTTTGGGAGGTGAACTGTCTCTTTAAGCTGAATTAAATCAAGAGTAGATTGTACAGCAGTTTGAAAAAAAACCCCCACAGTTTCAAAATAGCTTCCCTAACACTGTACATTACCATATAGCATTGTACAAAGTAAGATTTAGTTAGCATATTTATTTGTTCAGCAGCTATTTCAGTATCTGGATTTGGAATCTGTATTTGCAGGGTAAATGTGAGTGTAAAGGTGAATCATTATTATTTATTAATTATCATAAATACTTGGAAACACACGATGATGTGAGTGGGCAGCATTCGGATGTATTTATATAGCAGGGGAGTTTCTCAGAGGAGGTCGATTTGGATGAGAAAATAATCAGTAATAATTCAGGAAATACAAAAGTATAAAAATCTTTATAGAGTATGACTGTAGGGGTAAGATATTAGGGGTAAGATGTGAACTATATTTGCTCCCTTAAATTGAATTGAAGTGGCATTTTTAGTTTAAAAAGGATTTTTCTATCATTATTAGATGCATCATCTTTTGTCAAATTCTTACTTTTCATCATTAAAAACAGTTCGAATAATAAGACACTATAGGGCTGTAAACAATGCCCTATAAATGAATGTTAGTGTTCTAAGAAGTGGAAGCATGGATTTAAAACTTCTAATTACAAGAGAATATCATACAAGAGCATACCAAAATAAAGATGATAGTCCAGAATGTGAAATATGTCACAGCTTAACTTAGGATGCTAAGAACTGACTAATAAGTTCAGCA
>NW_015549650.1:42336-54766 GCF_001515605.1 Sinocyclocheilus anshuiensis
GACAGTGGTATGGCAGGACCAGTAGTGTAGAAGACCACCAAGGCTGAGCTCAAGAAAGTAGAGATCAAGGCACAGCTGGAGCAACTAAGGTAGAGCGTGGAGGTGCCAAGGACAACAGTGGAGCTAAAGCAAAACTCAATTCCTGGAGGGGTGGAGCCTTGCAGAGATTTGTCCCAACACACATACCATGTAGTTTTCAAATAAGCCTGAAGGACTTGATTAGTTGGATCAGGTGTGTTTAATTAGGGTTGAATCTAAACTCTGCAGGGCTCCGGCCCTCCAGGAATTGAGTTTGACACCCCTGAGCTAAAGGGATGGGGTACCCTGGCAGAGCCAAAGAGTTTAAGGGTTAAGGCGCAGTGAAAGGTTTGGAAATCCATGGTGGGGCCAGGGTAACGACTGACAATGGCAAGGCTAGAGGGACCCTGGTGGAGCCAAGGAATTGGAGAGCCGTGGTGGAGCTGAGGGATTGTAGGGCCAATATGGAGTCAAGAGCTCGGAGGGCCGAGGTGGAGGCGGAGAGTCGAAAGTTCTAGGCTTGGGCCATGACTCAGAAGACCATGGTGGATATGAAGGGCCAGGAGACTGTGGTAAGGCTAGCTCCAGGACTGATAGGGTTGTGGACGCTGGCTCTGGGATGGACAGCACAGCTGAAGTTGGTTCTGGGATGGACAAATCCTTTGGTTGGGGGTCTGTGTCAGGCATGTGCACAGGCTTGGGGTGCATGATGGACGAGTGCGCAGCCTTAGGGTCCATAGTCAAGTCAACTCAAGTCACTTTTATTTATATAACGCTTTATACAACAATTTTTTATTTCAGCTTTACATTGTTAAACAGGAAAATTGTTTGTCGATAATGCAAGAGGACAATAGTAAACAGTAAATGTTTCAGTTAAAGTCAGGTCATCATTGATTCAGTGATGTCATTGTCCAGCTCAGTTCAGTTCTCTTCAAATAGTGTCTGTGCAGTCATATCGACAATATTGCCAGAAATTAAGTGTCCCAAACTAAGCAACCCAAAGGCGACAGTGGCAAGGAACCAAAACTCCATCGTTGACAGAAATGGAGGAAAAAACCTTGGAAGAAACCAGGCTCGGGGGGGCGCAGTTCTCCTCTGGCCAGTGGTTCAGTTCCAGGCTGCAACACAAGTCATATTGAACAAAAGACTCGTCTGGTTCTCGTAGTCTTTGCTGAGGATTTGTGCCGATGGCTGACAAGGTCTTCATAGGGAATCTGTCGGTTACACTTTATTTCGATAGTTCACTTTAGACTGTAAATAACTTTGCAACTACATGTCAACTAACTCTCATTAGTGCATTTATAGAGTGTTAGGTTAGGGTTAGTAGAATAAGTTGCCATACTTGCAAAGTTACTTATAGTCAGTAGAATGTCTGTTGAGCGACCATCAAAATAAAGTGTTTGCAGATATTAAGCAGACAGTTTAATAATACTCTAATGACTGCTAGTTGATATGTAGTTGCAAAGTTGTTTATAGGTAGTAGAATGCCTAAAGTGGACTATCAAAATAAAGTGTTACTGATCTGTCTCTAGGGCTCATCTAGTTGACATGGTCTCCGCTGACATTCAGGGCTATAGAGGTCGTCTCTAGGTGCTGATCCACCATCTGATCTGGATACGGACTGGATCTGGGTGGCTACAGTGACCTTGGAATAAGAATGAAAAAGACTAATATTAGCATAGAAGCCATTCTTCTTACAATGTAACAAGTACATCAGGTGTTATGGGAAGTGTTTGAATTATAGAAATGTGATAGTGTGTTATGTTTATAGTCTATAATCTAGATTCTAGATTCAATATAATTGAATCTAGATTCAATTATCTATAGTCTATAAGCTAGATTCAAACATGCTAGGTAGATCGTTCCAGAGTTTGGGCATTAAATAGAAAAAGGATCTACCGCCCACAGTTGATTTTGATACTCTAGATCAGTGTTTCCCAACCTTTTTTTTTAGCCACGGCACAATTTGCATCAGTAAAAAATCCAACGGCACACCACTAAGCACTGAAATATAGCAAAGTTGCACAAACATGCATTGCTTCAAATGACAAGTAGTACTCGCATTTAATGTGAAACTTAGGCTTAAGTCAGGTAGAACACAAGGTCATAGGTAGCTTTATGTTGATGGTGATGATAAAACAACAAATTTACATATTGTCGCTGTCGGGCGGAAACCTTGTATGTCCAAAACAACTACTTTCAGGAAATGTAAAAAACCCCAAAAATGGCGAATGACGGCAATATTTATTTTGTCCGTCATTAGAAAGGCCACATCTGAGGCAGTGAGTGTGTCGCATTACATTTTAATCAACTTATAGGTTATAAAGTTTATTGTAGCTATATGGGCGTAGTTATTGTAGTTTATTGTAGCTATATATATATATATATATATATACAGTATATATATATATTTTTTTTTGTGGCCAAAAACTCATGATATCAAAGATGAAGCACTATGCACAGGATATGTAAAACAGCATATTAGCTACACCTAGACGGCAAATACAACTCTTCTCCACTCTTTAAACACAAAAACATTAGCCTTTGTAGACGTGGTGTTTCTTGACAAAACACTGTACTTATTCAAACATCAGTTTTTTTTATTTACCCTTGCATTGCGAACAAGCAGAGATCTTTCTCCAGACTGTGCACGGCACTTCATTCTGAATGGAGGTGGGTTTGGAGTGATTAGGTTTCGCTGACAGTTTGAGGATCCAATGGAGTTATGAGGTTTAGTCACAAGCTATTTGAATGTTTTTCATTGACTAAATATTTGAAAAACCCACAAACAGACATAAATATGACCAATGCCATTGATTTAAAATAAAAATAATAAAGAGATAGAAAGTTTTGATAATTTTCCACGGCTCACACTAGTGTGCCGCAGCACAGTGGTTGGGAAACACTGACCCACAGTATGTTGCTAAGCTAACATCACAATACTGTAATAAGCATAAAAAATATATCACACAGGATGTAAAACACGTAAAATAACCTTTTTTTTTTTTTAAATGTCAACTATCAATATTTCTTGGCATTGAATAAATTATAAGTAAACTCTTTTGCAATCCTAGATGGATTTTTTTTTTAAAATCTTTTTGAACTGAGCTTGCTACAGTGCATTCTCAGATTACCTTCTATAAAAGATTCAGGGCTGCCTTAGAACTTCTCTTAGTTTGTTACATGATAGCCCAAACAACTTTTATCTTGTAATTTATGGATGGTTATGTCTCTGAATTAGGATTGAATCAAATTCAAAGCTCTCATAAAATATTTAAAACACCTCAGATCACTCATATTAATGTGCATCATTGTTCAACTTCAAAGTGTCTAAGGCCCCGTCCACACGGAGACGTGTTTAGCTGTATACGCATACATTTTGTATCGTATAGGCGTTTCGTCCACACGGATCCGCCGTTTTGGGAGAGTGAAACCGATATATTTTGAAACCGGGTCCCAGAGTGGATAAATCTGAAAACGCCGCCCTTGCGTTTTGATGTGGACAGCGAATCCGTATATTTTCTGAAACGGTGACGTCATCAGCCCACGTCTCGCCCCTAGTCAGACACCGCTACTTCACGTAACAGCAACAAAAACATGAACAAACACTGAACGCTTGTCTTTTTATTAACTAACATTAACACAGATTAATAAATGTATTGTTCCATGTTCGTTTGTATACCGTGCGCAAAGTTTATGCGCTTAGTCCAAGTCTTCTTCTCTGTTTTTAGTGTATCTCTGTGGCAGAATTACAGCGCCACATACTGGTCTGGCATGTATACTACATCGTTTTGCGTCGGTTTTGTGGTTTCGTGTGGACGCAGATATTTCTTGAGATGAGGGGAAAAAAAAGATCGGATAGGGAAAGCTCTGGCTTCGTGTGGACGTAGCCTAAGCATGACAGTCTGTGACCATATAGTGATCTTAGCAGAGTAAGATATATCTTTTTAAGGTGTATTTTTTTTTCTGTGAAGTTTGACTTCAAGGGTTATTGCATAGGAGGCTTGATTATTTTTATAAATAATGCCTCCATAAGATATATATTTTTTTACTACTCTCATAATTTCCAATACCCTTTCACCCTTTGCATGCGACTTACTAATATAGATTATTGCAATAAAAATATTTGTTCACTTTTGGAGAGTTTGAAAAAATGATTCATAGCCCAGAAGTTTTTTTCTTTTTTTTTCTCTCCAGTCATCTTAATTTGAACATAGCTTTTTGTAGCAGAAAGTGATTGGACTGAAAACATATTAAAATATTCAGTTCAGAGATTGAGATGTGAGGCAAAAGTAGACACTGTTCAGACTGTCAATTGATTAAAAATGTAAATAAATAATTACATGATATGTTAATTTATCAAATGTAATTTATATAACTATTTCAGATGTTGGTTGTTGTGTCACATCTCACATTTCACCAGTTTTCAGTGTCTCACATCATGAGTCCTATTTATAAAATATTATGCCAAGTTAAAAACAGTTCAGCTTTTGTCTCAAAATGCCTGCATTCTAACAATGTTTGGATCATTCTTCTTTGACATCTTTGGAAGTCCCTGATATACTGGAGTGCAGGCATCCACAAACAATATGTCTGTGCTATTCTTACAGACATTCTTGAAAGAGCTTTTGCATTAACCTGTAAGTCAACTATATGTGCCTCTCATCAGAAGCCCTTTACTACGCTCAGCCAAGATGGATGCAACTTTAGTAGCAAAATATATTTCATATTTTACAAAATACAAGCAACTCTAACTGCCTTCTTTGAGTTCTGTTGACAACTCTCATTCATGTTGTGAAATGCATGGTGGCCAGTTGGAATTCAGTTATGGGACTTTTAAATCTCTAAACAGTTTCTAGATAGCAATTTAATGAACTTACTTCAATAGATGAACTCAGTGGGTATACAACAAATATAGAGTCTGATGACATTACCTCTAAAGCAAAGAGCACTTTAGCCACTATAACATTTCAAGAGGCAAACAATATTTATTCATGGGCTTTTATTTTATGTGCCCTAAGCCTTGTGCCATTGGAGCCTTGACATCTCCAACATGCATCCTGGACCTCTCTCAAGGCTGCCGGTGAGATTACTTGGATCTGTATAAAACCTTTTGTGCTATGTAGTGTTGGGTTGTCAACCTAAACTCTAACTTTGCAACATTTTTCAGTATAGCATGATGGTAGTTCAACTGTGTAGTAGTGTAGTTCTTCAAAACACTAGATCACTTTTTTGTTTTCTCACGTAACATTGCATTATGCTTCTATGCAATTTTATATTGTCTTATATAAATTAAGTTGGTTATATTGATTCAGTAGATATAAGATACCACCAGATTAATCAGTTTGGCCAATATATTTTTTGCTATTTTATCTTTTTTTCGTTCCTTATAACTTCAGAATTAAAACATCTTAATAACAGCTTTTAACTATTAATTATGTTTGAATTTTAATTTTTTTCTGTTTTGTTTTACATTTTAACCATGTTGGCACTGTTTCTATTAAAATATCTTCCAATAAGTCTTCCAAGAAGTTTTTTTTTTTTTCATGGATTTCTAAATTAAAGCTATGATGATAATGAAACAAGGCATTAACTGAGTGTCATTGAAGAATAACATAAAACTTTCATCATTGGTAAGCCTGAGAATAACATCTCTCCACAGGCCGTGAGCCCCCTTACAGACAGACATTAGCTTAAAAGGTTTTTCAGACTGTCAGTGAGAGTTATCTGTAATTGAAACAGGGAATTTTTGATTCTACCGATATGTTGATTAGCTACTGAGTCATTCCACTAAACATTCACTAAATCCCCATGTGTAATAGTTCATGCAATTATAGTACAAATAACAAGCCATATTTCCATAACATATTTGTGATTTGGTTCATTGAATGGGCACACAACAAGATACAAACAGCATGTGTCATTTAGTCCTGTTTAGATAATAATCAAGAAATTCAATGTTTAAACCGATTGTGTTCAAATATGATTAGAACTGCATTGCCTTGTGTCAGGAGTAGCGATGCACATTGCACCAGTGGATATAATTTTAGCCTGCATGAAGTCATGTTGTGCTTATTGCTGGAATTTGTTCTGCATCACAAATTACAGTAATTAGTCGATATAACCATATTTGGAAAACTATAATTATTATTTACTGCTGTAGATCTTTATAAATCAGGCTAGCTCCCTTACAAGTAGTGCTGATTTCATAGTTAATTTTAAAGTAATATGTACCAAATCATACATTTAAATAATGCAGCCCCAAATGACACTTACATTTTATTTTTAATGTGAATTGTTATTAATTAGGCAAGTCAATTTAACATGCTAGTTTTAGTAAATGAATTACATAAAAAGTAACTCAATATAAAATAAATAATAATCATGCCCCTAGACCTGTACATGAAATCTGTAATAAGCAAATGTCCTAATTGAAGCTTGAAGCTGATTCATTTTTAAAATTACTATCCAGCCATATAATGAATGAAATTAAGCTTTCACATAAACATAAATACTAAATCTATGCATCATTAAAATTGGTATACATTCACCTGTCAATACATGCCCGTTCCCTGCTATGATTGCTTTGAACATTGAAGGTCTGCACAAGAAAGTCATTGAACACTGTCTAATATATCAATTGTCATCATGGCTCTTTTAGTGAGCCTGAAATTATGTGATTATGTATTCAGTCACAAGCATTTCAATATATGACCCCTGCATAGTGGACACAGAAGAAACGTGGGAATTTATTGACTGCTGACCTCAAGTTGTCCACCATGGTGATAAGACCTACAAATCAATACAGAGTACTATTGGTAAGACAATTAAGGCTGCTTTTCTAGTTCTGCATTACAAGGTGGTCCACTGCAAGGGCAGAGCAGCTTTGCTTTGTCAATGCAGGCTTTTATATTAATCTCTGTAATGCCTTGAAGCCAAGAAAACAATAATGCAGTGCAGTGAATTAAAATCACTACATCATTCTTCTGTGAGCCAACCATGGTCAGCATTATTTTGGATTCATTTTGAATTGACATTTTATTGAGTTGCTTAAAACAAAGATAATTAAGTTCCACATGGTTTTTAGCCCTGTCAGCAAAACAAGTATCAGTAAAAGCAAAATAAAAGATTGAATTGAGAACTGGATGAAAGTCAAGCATGTATGATATTATCATAAGTTTATACCATATAGTTGTCAGAGAGACTGTCTCGCAAATATGGAATTTGTAATACCAATGACCAATACAATGCAAAGCATAATGCAGTTTAATTGTGGAAAAAGAGAAGTACACTGATATAAATAAATGAAGATTTCATATGTTAACTCAGGGTTACCAACAGGAGGTTGTTTGAAGTAACTCTTCACTGGTGCTTTGGAACAGACATACCACAAATAAGCAAAGTTTGGGTTAATCAACTGAGAATTCACCGTATATGTGATGGTTAACCAAATTGGGCTGGTATGCCTGTAATACTGCCATTGTGTATAAGACACCCTCAGCCTGTCCCACTGCTGCATACGCCCTGCTGTTCAAATGTGAAGCCGGATCTAGACGGCAGGGTCAGAGCTTTCAAAGAAGATGCATCACCCTGAGAGAGATACCCCGTGAGCATTGGGACGCATCCTCACATGGTCCCTCTACCGCAATAATTAAAATAATGGAAGGGATGAATGCAGACTGAATGTGGTCTCTTCCATGATCTCTCTACCTCACCGTGGAGATCAGGAAGAAACGGAAGGCTCACAGGAGTGGAACGGCTATGGCCCAACAGAAAATGCTTGTCAAGTCTGCCACGAAAGACTTCATGCCTCTCGCGATCGAAATCTAGCTGTGGCATGGGACATCACATCCAACAGCTCCTTCTGCTGTATATGGGGCTGGCAGGCTGGGAATGCTCACTTGTAACATCTTCAACCTCCTCAGCCATATCCACCTCTTCCTGGCTGGATGGTGCCAGCAAAATGATCTGCTGGATCAGAAGACTCAAGAGATAGAATATCCCTGTACAGCAGATTGCTCGAATGGGTAAAAGAGGAATAGAGGAACGAGAGATACCTTTCTCAAAATCCTCTGCCAACTCAACCTGTGATCCCCACAAGCTCAATCTTCACTGTGCTTCAGTGGTTCTGGAGCCATGGGGCACAGACGCCTGTCCAACATCCTTTGAGAACAGACAGGCATGAATGTAGCTTTCTCATTGTGAACTTCTCACAATGAAGCACATTCAGCTCCCTCAAGAAATGAACGTGCATCCTCACCTAAGCACATAACGCACAAGTTGTGTGTATCCTCAGGTGTCAGATATCTAAGACAAAACACTTCCTGAAACTCATAGCTGAGTGTTCAATAATAGTCACCTTCACATGCTGCTACAGAAACAAACGGCTCCTGAAGACATGTTGATGATGTACACTGCAGACACCCACTTATTCCCTCTAGCTCACTGATGGAGACGTCATGGGCTGTCATTGGCCAATGGAATTGTCATGTTTAGACATGTGCTTTAGACACCGGTCACACTGAGGACATTACCCACAGTGTCTCATCAGAGCTAGTGCAGAGTTCCCAATTGAAAGGGAACTGAGCCTTTTGAAAACACTCTCCCAAGTGGATACATTTTGAAAATTATTTTTTTGCATTGTAGGTTGGACTGTGAAATTGGAATTATTTTAAATCAATGACACGTGTTTAGTCATGTTTCACATATTGTACATAATCATATGTTATTTAAATTGTGATCACATTATTTAAAAATAGCGCCGATAACTAGGTGACTATTATTGAACACTCAGCTTTGAGTTTCAGGAAGTGTTTTGTCTTAGATATCTCCTGTGAGCCTTCCGTTTCTTCCTGATCTCCACGCTGAGGTAGAGAGATCATGGAAGAGATCACATTCAGTCTGCATTCATCCCTTCCATTATTTGAATTATTGCGGGAGAGGGACCATGTGAGGATGTGTCCCAATGCTCATGGGGTATCTCTCTCAGGGTGATCTTCTTTGAAGGCTCTGATCCTGCGGTCTAAACCGTTATGAACCGGCTTCACATTTGAACAGCAGGGCGTATGCAGCAGTGAGACAGGCTGGGGGTGCCTTGCACACAATGGCAGTATTAAAGGCATGCTTGTACCTGGCGTTGTTGTGTCTGCTATTCACTTTAATAATGCTGATACAAATAAATGGGTAACACTATAATTTAGGGACCAATTCTCACTATTAACTTGTTGCATATTAGCATGCATATTAGTAGCATATTGGCTGTGTACTTATAAAGCACATATTGTGCATGACCATATTCTGCATCCCTTAATCATACCCAATACCTAAACTTAACAACTACCTAACTAACTATTAATAAGCAGTAATTAGGAGTTTATTAAGGCAAAATGTGTAATTAATAGTTAGTTTAATTGTGAGAATGGGACCTTAAAATAAAGCGTGACTAATACATGTTGCTTTGTACAATCTTCATATTACATTTATGCAAAGATGACTGAATATTTTCATGCAATTGCTGTCCTGCAGTCAAAGATGATGACAGCTGCGTTTAGACAATACAATGAATGCAGATTTTAAGTTTGACCTGGACGCACCAGTGAGTGGTGGGATATTAGGTAGTAAAAAGATTGTGCCAAAAGAATACAATGAGAACTTTATGTCTGTTATTTTGTCCGTGTGAATGAGCAACTTTTGGAAAATGCTAGTGTTGACATTTTGAAATGAAGATACCTTTTTCAAATATTTCTGGATTAATGTGGATTAACATTAGCATTAGCCACAAACTGTCATCATTTAGAAATGAATAGCCATGATTTTGGACCTCTGATTTGAAAACCTTAAATGAGCAGATCTCTTTTAAGAGTTCAGTGTACATGCCCACTGACTGCTATGATTGGGTAACATCTTTGCATATGAAATAAGTATTACATGTGGAACTCTTATGAAAACTTGTCAAACTTGACCTCTGCCAAGATTAAGACTAAATGTTGATTGCAGCATTATACTGTATTTAGATATACTCCCATTGCATAAAAAGTTGCAGCACTGAGCATCATAGCCAATCACAGTCATGGCTGTTGCAACACAATTTTGGCATTCTTTTTTTGAATGCTTTTATAATAACAGTGAATACACAACGCAAATATAGGATTAATTGAGCAGTGTTGATCATTGATTATAATTTATTATAAAGTGCAGAACTGAAATCAATGATAACCTGACCCTGATTGACAGCTCCAATGATTACTAAGTGATTAATGGAGTGTTCTTGCGCTATTTTGTATATAATTTTATCACCATTTAAATAGCATATGATTTCCAAGCTACTAAGAGGACCAGTGTAAAATACCCATTTAGTCACTGGCTTGATTTACTGATGCATAAGCCCTATTCGGACAGGACTAGTTTTCACAGAGGATGTTAGAGAATTTTGTGAAGAAAAATATGTACTTTGCCATTTTAATCCTGTCCAAATCTGCCAAGTCTGTGCTTTTCTTACAAAACCTCTGTAAAAATTCTGGAGAAAATTACATACCTTTTTTTCAGGTAACTCAATGGTCCTCTGAGAAATCCCAATTTTAAATAAAATCGCAAAGAATTCACAAAGTCTGTCAAATATGAATTTCTCTAACATCCTTCAGGAAAATTTGTCCTGTTCGAATAAGACCTGTCATTTTAATATCAGTGTCAATGTCAAAAACCAAATATGGGATGGCTAAAATGTGGCTGCTAAGAGGAGACCCTCTTCTCGCATCTTCTGCATCACTGCAGGAAGCAGATTTATCAGCAGTAAAACATACAAGCGGACAATTGGCCACGCATGCACAAGAGTGTCAAACCCCAGAGATGACGGACAAGATCAGAGAGAATCACGGGAGGCACTGGTTCATTTCACTCAAAGCGAACCTATCCACATCTGCCCTGGCGAATCCCTGCCAGATAGGTCTGAGGATGAAACCTCCATTCTCCAAGCCTCAACCCATGTCTCGAGAGAAGATCTGCTTCCAGATTCAAATGACCTTGGATGTGCACCGCCCATAGCAATAGAAACTTGTTCTGCACCAGAAGCAGAATGTGCTGACCTAACCTCCCAATGAACACATTTCCATTTATAGTTGAGACAACTGACATGTTGTCAATTTTGTAAATCACGTTACATCCTTGGATTTCTCAGAGGAAGTGGGTCAAAACCAAAAACACTGCCATCATCCAAACACTGTAGGGTGGGGCGTCCTTGAAAAAACTGTGTCCCAACCTATCATAATTATCTAGTGGCAAAACACTCCACAATGAAAAATCCTGAATCATGAACTGGGGTTGTTTCCAGTGCAAAATTGTCAGACAGCACTGCATGTAAACCTCATTAAGTGAAGAGGATACCAGGATTCCTCTTACTGCTATCACACCTCTGAAAAAGTCTCATATGAAGCAGGCCAAGTGGTATCACCAGTGAGGCAGCTGCTATTAGACCCAGTATTCTGCAAAATAGATCTATAGGAATGTCTTGTCTGGTTCTGATTCAGACAGAGACGAAATGACTAGACATAAGCAGTAGACAGTCACGATTGGACTATGCACAAATTCAGTTATACCCCAAGGAATGCAGTCTGTTGCCATGGCAACAAAACACTCTTCTGAAGGTTTAAACTCAAACTTACCCTGTACCTTCACAGGTTAGGTCAAGATGTTGATGCAAGTATTTCCCCTGCTTCACCAAGCTGAATATAGTTAAAGCGGGATTAGTAATTCATGTCGGAATAGGTTTCTTCCAAGACCAGTCCAGTTTTAATTTGTTGACAGGACAAGAAATCACATCTAAAACCTCTGTATATGCTAGAGAGGGTCATGTTCCCTGACTGCTTGAGGGAAGAGACTCCACCTGACCCATGCACTTCACAATTATGATGCGTGTCCTCTTTTGTAACAAAGTGAGCACACAGCGGATCACACACTTACGAAAAGCCATAGTGTTCCACCCTGAGGAAGAGAAGTGGGTTACATAGGCAGGATAACCATCAACTGGAGGATGTTCCCATAGCATCAGATACTGATCCAACGTCAATTGAACCTATCAAACAGAATCCAGGGCCACTTTTTAGTCCTTGTTCGCATGTGGCAGTTACTCTTGTAGCCAACTGTGTGTGAATATAACCACCTTAAAGACTGACAGGTGTAATCTGCTTCTGTGCAAACATGGCCATGGTAAACAAGGCTGACCATTTGGAATCTAAGCACAAACTTGTTCTGTGTTGTTTCATGAATGAGACCATTGGTTTGTTGCTGTTATCATAGTCCAAATTTGTGTTTCTGTATTAAATAAATAACAGGGCAAAAAATATAATACAATTGATAAAATAGTCTACATAGTTTAAATTCTGTTTTCATTACACACATCCCCCCCCCCCCTTTTTTT
>NW_015549650.1:57052-58198 GCF_001515605.1 Sinocyclocheilus anshuiensis
AACCGCCCCCCCCCTTTTTTTAATGTAACAACTGTGCTGGACTCCACTTGGAACGACTGTATGTCCTGTATCTAAGGTTAAAACTAACTGCTTTTTCGTACTGTGAGCACATGCATACAAATGAACATTTAGAGGAAGGATTTCATCAGACCCTGAGAGCATGACAAGTTTGGAAATTGAATTTTATTCCAAACCTCACCTAAACATGGACCTGAGTGGGAAAACACTTTTAGGTTCAATGGCATGCACAAATGCACCACTACAGAAGAGAAATGGCCATATATAGATACTAAAGCTTTTTTTTTTGTAGTAATTCACATATACTTTCTGAACTAAATGAAAATGCCTTAACTTACAGATGGCCGAGATAGATTGTGTTCATCTTTAGCCATATCTTGTATGCTCAGTGAGTGCCAACAATTCACAGAGACGCCACATCCCATCTGTGTACTGTCAACTTTTTTACTCTAAAAATCTGCTGGTATAGAAACACCTGCTTTATTTTACCCTGCTGTTTGGAAATCCTTGTTCTGAGCCCCTGTTCGACTGTTCGTACTGCTTAATCATAGCTAATTTTATCATCTACTCAACATCAGGTGATTTTGCTGATGTGTTCTCTTGGATGGAGTCTAATGTTGTTTCTACTCTAAAAACGTATGCTATGATGTACTATATTTTACACTTAAAATAATGAGTAAATTTTAAAGCTCTGATATGATTGAAATATACCTTATGAATTGAGTAAATGCAATTTACAAACAATAATTATTAGTAATGTGAACTTATCTCGTTTGAATAAAAAATCTGATAGAAATTACTAGGAAATTGCATGAATAATTACAAAGAAACAGCGAGTAACACATTGAATTAAACAAGAAATTAAGTAGAAAGACTGAAATATATTTTTCTTGTAAGACGGCAGAGGCATAACACGATGTGATGCAAAAAAATTCAAAATATAAACTATTATTTTGTTGATAAATATCAACTACAGTGGGGGTGGGGGTTCCCCTTCGGTAGAAATCGGGGTCGGGTTGGGTTTGGCCCCCCTGGTAGAAATCATCAGTGTTGCCAACTAATTTTCAGAGAAAGTTGCTAAAGGAAGGTCGATTTGTTGCTAAAAGTTGTTAAATGATGTTGTGATGT
>NW_015549650.1:63157-83664 GCF_001515605.1 Sinocyclocheilus anshuiensis
GCAGCTAACTTAATTCATGTGATGTGTGTACTGCTAGGCATCTTTGGTTTCCTCTTTTTGTGTAATTTGGATGGAAAATGTGTGCCTTTTTATTGTCTGAGTCACTTATCAAAAGTTGCTAAAAGTTGCCAAATAAATTGTTTTAATTGCTAAATTTGTTGCTAGGTGCTTTTGGAAGAAAAAGTTGCTAGGGTAGTCTGAAAAGTTGCTAAATTTAGCAACAAAATTGCTAAGTTGGCAACACTGGAAATCATGGTCTGGGAGCGCCTAGATCGGACCAAAAGGGCACTTTTCTCTACCGTGCATGCTACTAGTAGGGAAAGAGCTGCATGAAGTTCAAAATGTTCTTAATTGTAGAAAAAAATAAATAGCAGCATATAAGATTTGAATGATGTAAGGGTGATTAAATAAAGACAGAATTTATATTTGAGTGAACTGTTCCTTTAAAGATTCATAATGTGAGAATTCTTCATTAGGTTTATCTTCATCATATTGTACCAGCACTGATGATGGATAGATCAGTGATTTGAGTAACTTTAAAATGATGGATGTATAAAATAAAGGATTTATCATTAAGAAGAAGCATTTAAAAATGACCCAAGGTAACAAAGAAGAATGTATCTGTCAGTTTCTGATGTTACATATGTAGATTTATTGACAACACGGTCAAATAGAGAACTAATCAACACAGGCCTGCATTCATTCATATGCCACTTCCTTAAGAGCCCAGCTTGCTTCATTCCCAGCTCGTCAGAGTCATTTGGCTTTACTGAGGTCTACAAAAGTGTGCACTTTACCAGCCGTAATCGGCTATGCATGACTTAAGATTGACACAAAGCCCTGCTGAGGAATCAAAACAAGAGTAAATTGAAATCAATGACATCTATATGCAGATACACTCACAAGCTTTATTTAATGTTTGCTAATGGTGCCTGACTGAGGGTGGAACGATTTTGCCTTATTTTGCTTTCAGCAGAAAAACAGAAGAGGTTGAAAGGATAATGATATAATCTCTATTCATTGAGTTTTATACACCTACACCTTTTAATGAAGCCAGTCTCTTTTTTGATGCTGTTGGTTCAGCTTGGCATACTCTGATAAAAACGTGCATACTATGTTGGCATGGTCTCATCTGACTGGTATAAATTGAATTCCATCTAGCGGTACCTATTAAAATTACTTTCAGTACATAAAGCCTTATGCATACATTAGGTTGCTGGCAGACGCAAACACACTTTCTTTCTTTCTTGTATTATTTTTATTTTTATTTATTTAACTGTAAGTGTTCAGCTACCAGTAAGAGTCTGGTCTCAGCTCAGTTTAACAGTTGTTCCCATGGTTAAAGTTAGGATTAATAGATAGAGTTCAAAAGAAAGAACAAAACATTACAAATAATTTTCATTGACCAAGGTGGAAAAAAAGGCACATTCTTGTGTTTGAAACTTCAAAACACATATTTGTATGAAAAAGTAATGTAACGTATAATGATAAGGCTCTAAAACTTTTGTCCCTTCACACATGCTGCTAAATGATAAATGACCTCATTAAGAAGAGAATGGATTTTGGGCTGGTGTTTTTTGCTCTGAACTACACCAGCAGGACTGACAGCAATATGCATCACACTGCTGTGGCAGCTATGCATCACACATTCTACACTAAACTGACACATTTAACTTCCATATGATGTATACACTACATATCTAATAATCCTAGTACGATGTACCTCTTAGCAAAGATAAGAAAAGTGGCATTACATAGAATGAAGCCAGGCGGTTGGAGTATAAAGATTAAAACAGTTAAGCCAGCAATAATAAAAGTTGTTTATTTTAGGGTAGATTGTACAAGGTTTGACCTTGTGAAAAAGAATTACACTTTAGCATACTTTCCAAAATAGTACTTAAGCCTACTTATTATAGAAATAATATATTTTAAAATAATAAATTTAAATGCAAACTGAATGTAATGTTTTCGGGCACTTATAATTAAGGGAAAATGTATTAGAAATGAAATTGTATGTCATGTATTTAAATATATTTGTAATTACACATTTGTAATGAGGAAGTTGCAAGTTAGTATGTAGAGAATAAATACATTTTAAATGTAATATCAAATGATACATTACACTTAAAATTATAATCAAGTACATGTGCATTCGTATGTTAGTCAGCACATCAAGGAGGTGTAATTCTTTAAAGCTGAACAAATGATCAGTAAAACATAGTCATTTAAAATCTACACTCACCGGCCACTTTATTAGATACACCTTGCTAGTACCTTTTGACTTCAGAACTGCCTTAATTCTGCGTGGCATAGATTCAACAAGGTGCTGGAAACATTCCTCAGAGATTTTGATCCATATTAACACGTAGTTGCTGCAGATTTGTCAGCTGCACATCCATGATGCAAATCTACCATTCCACCACATCCTAAAGGTGCTCTATTGGATTGAGTTTGAGTTTGAATCTAGTGACTTTGGAGGCCATTTGAATTCAGTGAACTCATGTCATGTTAACAAAAAAAATGTGTGTGTTTTATCCTGCTGGAAGTAGCCATCACAAGATGTGTTCATAAAAGTATGGACAATTTATTCACCCTCAAGCCATCCAAGATATAAATGAGTTTGTTTCTTCATCGGTACAGATTTGGAAACATTTAACATTACATTACTTATACTCACCAATGGATCCTCTGCAGTGAATGGGTGCCATTAGATATTCAGTGTCCAAACAGCTAATAAAAGTATCACATTGATCCACAAGTAATCCTCATGACTCCAATCCATTAACTAATGTCTTGTGTAAAGCTGCCTGTTTGCAGGAAACACTTTGCTTTAAGTACACTTAAGTGACCTTTTATTTAATTAATATTATACTATTTGCAAGTACATTTTTAAAATTACTTTTAAGATTTGAAGTACACTACAAATGCACAGTACAATTAAGCACAATTCTTTTTTCACATGGCTAGGATTGTGTTATTTTGCAGTGTACAAGCCCCTATGAGAAATACAGCAGACAGCAGACTTATTTACCATTTTAATGTATTAATAAGATGTAAAGATCAAGAGTTTATTTGTTACAATGGCATGACAAAGTATGCTTTCACTTTCAGTAACAACTGTATCTGTGAACAACTAGTGGACTGCTTTTTATTGTTCCTGAGAATGCACTGCATCTGTGATTTAGTCAAGAACAGTGGGAAACAGCTGGCACTCAGCTGAGCATGCTTTGGATAACTGTAATAAGTATATCACAATGCAACGTCCTCTTTTAAGTTTGCAATTTTCAGGTATGAATCCGTCAGCATATTGTAAAGATTATTACCAAGCATATGGAATCATTGTGCCATTAAGGAACATCTCAGCCTCAGTCTCAGTTTTGCAGTGAAAATAATCACCAACAAATATTATGCAATAGTCAGCGACAGCATAAGAATGATTACCTGTAAATATTAGTGCATAAGAAATGAATATGGAGTAAAAAAAGCAGATATTAGGCTCAGGACAACAGTGATGCAATATATATTTGTGTATTCTCTTTAAGAGTAAAAAAAAACAAAAAAAACTTTTGTGTTTACATAGTTATCATGAAAACAAAAGATATTACTGTCCAGTCATAAATGAACTCAGATCAATAGTTTGCTCACATTTGGGCATTAAATCAACCAAACTAATCTGGGTTTAGCTGAAGCAATCCAAGTACAGTATATTAAGAAGTTTAAATACAGTATTTGAACATATTTTAAAGGTATTTTGAGTTTTATTTTTAAGGTATTTTAAGTTTATATTCAGATTTGTACAAGCAGGCTACATGTTTGGGAGTGCAGGCTGGCACAACATTCACAATGCTTTATGGGAGTGAACTGCTGATTGCTCCTGCCTTTGCGCAGCTGACGCCCTGTCTGGATAACATCCCTTAGGTCTTTTACTTACCTGAAGTTCCCATGAAAGGGAACTGCTGATTGCTCCTGCCTTTGCGAAGATTTTTGCTTCAGTAACAGAGAGGTCGCTGATTGGTGGATCTCTATATAAAGTGACATATGTCTTTGTGCAGAGTGCACCAAAAGTGCACATATGAGATAGCACTGACCTGCACCTTTCTCACTTCAAGTGCTCTTCAGAGTCAGAAAGCCACTTTACAATAGAATTTAAGACTGGGATCTCTATAGATCTCTCAATTTAATGTTTTACAATATGCGCAAAAATAGCAAGCTATTGCAAATAATACAGAGATGCTGAATTTGCATGATAGATTTCTTGCTATGAAAATAAATGAGTTTTGCAGCTTTTTATCCATATTTTTATCCAGATCATCTACATGCTAGTACATATAATTATATATGATATTATATTATAATATTTATAAAAGTGGACAAAATGACCTCAATGTAATTGTTGTGACGAGTCAGAAGCGTGTGGATCCATTTGCAGCCTTTATTAGAATAGTCAGACAATACAAGGTCAAATACCAGCAAGGTAGAACAGCAGAGACAAGGCTGAGACAGAGTCGAGTACCAGGCGAGAGATCGGGGCAGGCGGCAAGCAATCAGAGTCCAGGGGAAACAATCCAAGTCGGGGCAGGCAGATAACAATCAGAGTAACGGGAAACAGTCCAATAACAGATGCACAGAAAATCAAACACGGGTATAACGCTCGGAAATGACAGCCAGGGCAAATCAAGACTTCGCAGAGAGTCTGTGTGTGTGAGTGGTTTATATGTGTGTGTGTATATGAGGTGCAGGTGTGGATGATTAATCAGTCCCAGGCATGAGGGGTGATGGGATTTGGAGTCCGAATGGGAATGTCTAATATTCGGGAGACGGTTCCCTCCGGTGGTGCGGAGGAGGCGGTAAGGGAGCCTCCTCTGTAACAGTAATGTAGTTAAAATCTTTAACAGACATAAAATAAATTTTCTCAACTGGGAAAATGAACCAAAAATAATAAACACACACACACACACACACACACACATATATATATATAATATATATATACAGTACCGCTGCTCCCTATACACGGAGTACACAGTTTGCGTAGGGCACCATCTCCCGGGGGGAGGCACCATCCTAGTTGCTTTAAAAAAACACGCTCCGCTCTCGCACCTCATGTCGCACCTCATGTTTGCGGCAAATTATCATAATTGATGGACAGCTATGCCCGTGAAAAGACATCAGCAATCCGGCTCCGAGAGGAAAAAAAAAAGTTAAAACGAAGCCCGTGCATCACTTTCAGGCACATTCATAAGCCTAAAAAAAACAATGAGGCAATAATGATTGGTTAATTAATAATTATATGGTTTCATTGAATAACACTGTTAAAATACATAATGTAATACAAAATAAACAATTTATGTACATTACATGTTATTACAAATGCCTGCAAAGGGAGCCAAAGGCCATGTAATTGCTGCTGCTACACTTACAGGACAATCAAATCCTTGTTTAATAGGCTATTGACCAAACATTTAATTCAAATATCCACTTAATCTTTAATTTTTGGCCACCTTTTTGCTATATATAGATGACACAGCCTCTATAATTTCTTCAACAAAATACATGTGGACATCACAACCCTTACAAAAATGAACCATGGTTGTATCGTAGTAAAACTGCTTAATTTTCTTTTGCATGATTTCTGAATGCTTGAGACAATAAAATCAGACAACTGTATTAATAAAATTATAGCCATAGGTAACTGTGTAGATTTGTAATTTGCAAATAATACAATTTATTTATTTATTTACTTAATATTTTATTAAAGTTCTATTTTGACCCCTATACTAGTTTTTTTTTTTTTTTTTTACTTCCATAATATTTGAGGGAGGGGGGCACAACAATACAATCCTGCTTAGGGCACCCATCTGACCAGCAGCGGCCCTGCATATATATATATATATATATATATATATAACTGCTGAGCAGAACTGTTACAATGTAAAATAATGTAATGACAGATGGAGGTCACTAACTTTCTGTTTTTGTGTCCTTAGGTCAGACTTGTGGCGGCTTGGTACAAGGTCTCAATGGGACTATAGAGAGTCCTGGCTTTCCCCACGGCTACCCCAACTATGCCAACTGTACGTGGATCATAGTCACTGGAGAGCGGAACAGGATACAGTTGTCATTTCACACCTTCGCTCTGGAGGAGGACTTTGACATTGTCTCCATCTATGATGGACAACCACAGCCAGGCAACCTGAAGATGAGGTGAGGCCTATGCTCCTTATTTCCTGATGCTATAGCTTTGAGATGCCTTTGTTTTGGCCTTATATACACGGTCACATGCATTTTTATGGCCTTTTGTTTCAGTTGTAAAAAGATATGCAGGTGTTTCACCATGTTTTCCATGAGTGAAGGCTCTATGAACCCTATGAACAGAAGACAGGAAGACAGGAAGTGCTTGATTATAATTTTTTTCTGACTGCATTTTATTGAAATATAACTTATCCAACACCATCCTATACAACAGTTGGTTGGTCTGTCAGATCCAGCTAAAGGAGAGACTCCCATTAAATTACAGCTACAAATGTATAACACAATCACAAATGTAGTTCTTAAAGAGTCAAAGGTCAATTTATGTTTCCTGAAGAAAGCTGTTAGAAGGACATATTGCGAAGAATTTTGGAGTTTGAAGTGTCTAATGGATTAAGAAATGATTAAGAGAGACAAAAACAAGTGCAGAGGCCCCGTTAAAATGGATGGAGATGAAGAATTATTTTAAAGCGGTCAAATGACGTTGCTAAAAATAACATTATTTTGTGTATTTGGTGTAATTCAATGTGTTTATGCGTTTTAAGGTTAAAAAAACACATTATTTTTCACATAATGTACATTATTGTTGCTCCTCTATGCCCCGCCTTTCTAAAACACGTCGATTTTTACAAAGCTCATCGTTCTAAAAAGCGAGGTGTACGCTGATTGGCCAGCTATCCGGTGCGTTGTGATTGGCTAAATACCTCAAGCATGTGACGGAAATGTTACGCCCCTTACCATACTGTGAAGCCGTGTCCCGGCGCGACGAGACAGAATCAGTAAAACCCCTTACAAACGAGGCATTTGTTGCATCCAGTCGGGACATAATTACTGATTATAATGACTTATACTGTCTTTTTACGCGTTGCGTTATGTATCGCGCCGCGTAAACATAAAACCATGTCTGCATTTGGGATCGGAGAAACGACAAACAACAAGCGCTACTCTACACTGCTCAAAACTTGCGTTTGAATCGTCAGTGGCAAATTCTTTAAATATAAAAAACATACTTACAGGCTGTGAGTCAGAAGCGCCAGACTGTCCTTGCAAAGTTGGAACTGCCCCACTTTATAGAAGCAGACTTTTTGCACAGACGCATTGTAGACTACTCTGCAGGTTCAGGAAACAGTCCTCCATAAAATGCGCTGCACACATCTGAATAGTTGGGTTGAACTGTTCTGGAACAGTGTTGTAAATACAACTTAACCACTGATTTCTAGTTCCTCTTTTGGAAGGCCAAACAAAGTAGTTTCGCTTTCACAACGAAACACACAGCATCACACACGGCGGGCTTGAGTGAGCGGAGGCCTGCAGACTTGAGTGAGGAACGGCCGGCAGGCTTGAGAACGGCGCAGCCGGCAGATTCGACGAAGGAGTGGCCGGCGGGCTTGTGGCAACCACATGTGACGACGTGGGGGCATGTTTAAACGAGGCGTTTTAGGACGGCGTGGACAAATCTTCTTTTATAAATAATTATTTTATAAAGAATATCTCTTTGGGTTTGAGATTTTAGTCTTTGCAACTTTAGGGATCTTATCTATGCACGAACAGCTTGTAACACTCCAAAGAGAAAGGAAAATTTGAAATTGCATCATATGACCCCTTTAAGTGTCAGTGGTTGATGCAAATATTTACGTAAAGATAGATGGACTTATGGACTAAGAAATGTGACCCAACCCATCCAAAAAGGTAAAACAATGATTGCAACGATTGTCTGCAGTCTGTATAGAAACACAGCAATGCAATGACTGATGTCACTTATGTAGCCCCTCAAGACACTGGATCACCAGCGTTTGTGGAGTATGGCAGGCTATGCACCCCTATTCAGGGAACCAGGGTTGCATACGTCAAGTCAAGTCACCTTTATTTATATAGCGCTTTTAACAATACAGATTGTGTCAAAGCAACTGAACAGCATTAATTAGGAAAATAGTGTCAATAATGCAAAATGACAATAGTATACCATAGTATAGACAATAGTAATACGTAACCAAGGTGTTCCCATTTATAGGTTCGCTCAACACTGTGTCAGTAATTGATGATATGGGACATCTATACCACAGCACCATGCTACAGGTGACTGCTATTTAGCTAGCTTGTGCTTCAACCCAGACTGACACAAAACATGAACCAACTACTGTTCAAACAGATAAAACCTGGGAACCTGGGGCCTCATTTATAAAATGTTGTGTAGAAACCATCCTACATTTGACCTAAGATCATTACTTAATTGTGCATGCGTGTGATTCAGAGAAAATACTCACAAAAAAGTGTATTCTCCTCTCTTTCAGATGTGAAATCTATAAATTGCAAATTAAATTGTGCGTAGCTAAATGGTTTCAGATCTCTGCCTTGTAAATGTTCCCTAATTAATGTCATTAGCATATAAAAGAGCACCAGTTAACATACAAATCCTTTACTTGAGAATGGCAAGCGGCAAGAAAAAAAAATATTTTAACAAGGCTGAAATTTGGGTCCTGTTGGTGGAGGTAGAGGTTTGTGCTTTTTGGGAGCCTCTCCAGTGGTCTCTCACACAAAACAAAGTTTGTGGACTGGAAATGTATAGTGCAGACTGTAAACAAGGTAGGGGGGCAGCAAAGGTCCCTGATAGAAAGGTCCCTAAATAATGCAACAGTCCATGGAGGAGTGAAGGGAGGTATGATGAAGATAGTATCCAGGCAGGAGACGATGGAATGAAGAGCCAGGGGGAGATGGTGGATGGAGGAGCCATGGAATAACCCCCAAAAGACCCACCAGGATGCAGGCCCACAGCAGAACCGAAGGAGATGGAGCAAGAGGGAAGGAGGGTCAAGGTTCAGCCACAGACCCAGAAAACTGCGGCGGAGTCCTGGGCTCAGAGTCTTGAGGCAGAGCAAGTGGATTGACATCCCAGGACAGAGCTTGAGACCTGGAAACCCAAGGTGTATCTGAGCAGTGTGGCAGTGTCACTGAAGATGGAGCTGAGGAGAGATCCAGCGGAGGTGGGGCTGAAAGACTGTATGAAGTCTGCAGAGGAGTAGGGAATAGCAGGCTGGACAGGAACAACTGGGACGAAGGAGACTCAGAGATGACCAGAACCAGTGGAGATGAGGGAAACTCAGGGCTGGGCAGAACCAGTGGAGACAAAAGAGACTCAGGGCTGGGCGGAACCAGCGGAGACGAAGGAAACAGGACTCCGGATGGGGTCAGCGGGGGTAAGAGTCTCTGGGAGCAGACATCTTTACATTATATAAATATCTCAAAGGATACCAAGCTCAGTCAACTTACTTCAGCGAAAAGAGGGTGGATGGGGCTCCATTCCATCCCTTCAAACGCCATGAGAATGCCCTCTAATATAGATGTTGGTGCCGTCTCTTGCACCTGGTCAGGCTCCCAGGTCAAAAAAGTCACTGGTGTGGTCCTCAAGGGACTGATCCCCCTGGGTGAGGAGGAGGAGACATACTGCTGGCAGATCCATTTCAATTATTGGTCCGTTGTTCTATCAGGCTTGCTTCTGCAAAGACAAGGAGAGATAGAGGATTGTATTTAGCAGCACTTTAATTCTTCCAAAAACAAAACAAAGTAGATATATCTCAACACATGAGCTCAGGAAACCAGGAACATAGGAGAAGCAAACCATTAATATAAAAACAAGAAAGGACAATCAAGGACTGAAACTTTTAACCCATCCAAGTGCACACACACCATGAGCACAGACCTGGAGCAGTGGACAGCCATATTGTTTCAGGGGTCCTTGCTCAAGGGTCTCACCTCAGTCGTGGTGTTGAAGGTGGAAGAGAGTCCACCTGGAGAGGTTATTCACTCCCCCCAGCGACAATTCCTGCCGGACCTGAGACTCGAACCCGCAACCTTCGGGTTACAAGTCTGACTCTCTAACCATTAGGCCACGACTGCCCTGGAAGTAAACATAAACGTGACACTGTCCTAGTCAGGGTAGGGTGCTATCTGCGGCCATCCTGTGATCACAAAAAGAGGTAAATCAGTTAGTTGTTGAGGTAATGGACTTTGGCAGGTGTGATTAACCTGACTCTGTCTGCTCTTGTTGATTGTATGAGAAAACTGTGAGTGTGACTTCTTTTTTGAATAGTCTTACCTGTTGGAAAAACTTGTGGATTGACGTCTTCTCACAAATGCAGTGACGTGCATTTGTTATATGTTCTGTAACCTTTAAATACAGGATTTGGGGAATTCATCTCGGAGTGTCAGAACAAACAATTCACCAGGCAGGAGTTCAGGGAGGGCAAAACTTAATTTCCTTTATTCTCAAAGTGAGGGAGAGTGAATAGGGTAAAAATGTAACTGTGAAGTATTACTTCCTTCTGAGACTAGCCCTTAGTGCAACAAATTCCTCAATCTGGAAGGAAGATCAGGCTACTCACGTCCTCACTAAGCATCTGCCCTCTAGAGCTTGTCTTTGTTAGATCTTGTCCAACGTCTGGGCTGTGGGACATCCAGCACTCTGCGTCTGCTCACCTCACTGGCTGTTCTCCTACTGAGGCCTCCTTGTTCTCTTTTATGCGGTTGAGGTTTATTGTGTCTAACAGCATGCAGCTGAGGCTCCCTGTTAGAGGGGAAAAGGTGCATACCTGTATTAGAGGAGCTATCCCTAGTCCTGTTCATTCTTACTGAATAACCCAGCTCCTGCCGTGGCCTCCTCTGATGGTGCTCTCCATGGTGCTAAAGATGTCTGTATGCTGCTATGTGTTTTTGTTATTTGGATTTTTCGGTTGTGATGTTTTCCTCTTTCTTGTGCCATATTTTTGTAGGCCCTTTGTAGCTTTCTGGTTGATTAGTTCCCTGATTTTGTCCAGGTGTGTCTTGTTAGCATATTAACTCCAGGGTATAAAAGCCATTGTGCTTCCTTTGTTCTTTGTTAGGTCTTGTTGTCCATGTCCATATATGGATGTCTTGTTGGTGTGCTCAGTTCTGTTCCTTCCATTTATTGGTTTCCTGGTTTCCTGGTTTGTCTTTGTATTGTATTATTACAACAACAATCTCTCTACATCTGGATCCAGCTCTCCCTAGTTTCTGAGTTCACCTTTGTGACAGCATTCCAGTCAGCGGGTAGTGGGATGGATCTACTGGTACATCCACGTGCATTTCTCGTTCTGGCATGTCAAGTCTATGTCTCAAGCAGATATTGTGCAGAACAGAAAAGGCCGAGATAATCTGGCACACCTTGCCTGGCTTGTATAGTAGATTCCCACCTGTTGCATCCAGACTAGATATAAATCATTAATATTTATTTCAAATTATGTTTCAAAATTCTCAAATCCTGGTCTTATAATTTTTATTATTTTATTTATTTATTTTATGTAAATATTCAGGTGAAAAATTAAAGTGCTAGCCTAGCCATTTGTCAGTCTATTCGAGCCTCTCTTAAAATGTTCCTGTACTACTATGAGAAAGTGTCTACTTTAAAAACAGACCAGATAGATAGGTCAAGTTAATGCAAACATACAAAAAACAAACAAACAAAAACAAAGAACAGTGCATTAATGCTAGGATTAGCTGCAGTGCTTAGAATAATATTTTTCCCCCACTCTTTAAACAGTTCGGCAATGGTGTGTTATACTTGTGTTAAAATTGTGACCTAGCATTTTTAATATTGTTTGGAGTCTAGGTTCCACTGAAATATATTTTTCTGTCGCAGTAAGATGCATTAAGAGTTGGTACAATATGGAGTTATGGTTTTATGATAAAAAAATAATTATTTCTGCTGCACTTTTGACACTCTGAGGCACTGTTTGCAAATACATCAAGATCCTGAGGTAAAAAATGAACATAGATTGTTGTCAGTCTACAAAGGGCATTACTAAAGACAAATGCTTTAGAATTGCCTTTGCATTTCTGTAGGAGGAAAAAATTGAGTTCAGAGACAAATGGCTGATGCACAGTTTCATTTGGAAGCATTTGCTTTACAAATGTTGTATTACATGTGTATTTGGAATATATATCATATAACTATCCAAACTGCACAAATACATCATTTGTCATTCTTTGTTTCACTTTCTTTCTTACATATTGCCTCTATTCACTTTCATCTTGTTTCCAGATGCCCTCAGAAATCTGCCTGTCAGATACATGTACATTTTCTATATGGTTTGGGAGCTATATCTGGACTATTGCAATGCTCTCTTGGCAGGTCTTCCAGCCACTTCTATCAAACCTCTGCAATTAATCCAAAATGCCACTGCAAGATTAATCTTTAATGAGCTGAAAAGAATGCATGTCACACCTCTGTTCATCAATTTGCACTGGCTACCAGTAGCTGCTCGCATTAAATTCAAGGCATTAATGTTTGCCTACAAAACCACCACTGGCTCTGCACCCATTTACCTAAATTCATTACTTCAGAGTTATGTGCCCTTTAGAAGCTTGCATTCTGCAAAAGCGTCTGCTAAATGACTAAATGTAAATGTAAATGTAAATATCTACTAACCCACAGCATACACTCGACTTAGCTGATATAAACACCTGTAACCGCTCATCAGTTGAATGTGTGTTGCTTGCCTCTCATTCTTCTGACATACCCTTCATTTTTGCATTACTCCATGTTTTTTCATGTTAATACTGTAAAGCAGCCCTGCCCACAAGTAGCTGTGCAAATGTATCGACCTCAGTATTACATTTCTTCATCTGACGTGCGTTGCAGCCTAGAATTAAACCACACCATGCTGGTTTCATCTGGCCAGAGGAGAACTGGCCCCCCGACTGAGCCTGTTTTTTCCCAAGGTTTTTTCTCTATTTTCTGTCACCGATGGAGTTTTGGTTCCTTGCCACTGTCGCCTTTGGCTTGCTTAATTGGGGACACAATTTCTGGCAACATTGTTGACTTGACTGAACAGACACTATTGGAAGAGAACTGAACTGAGCTGGACGATGACATGACTAATCAACAATGAACTGACTTTAACTGATAAACTGACTGTCTTCTAATGTCCTCCTGCATTATCAGCACAAGTGTTTCCTGTGTAACACTCTAAAGCTGCTTTGACACAATCTGTATTGTTTAAAGCGTGTATAAATAAAGGTGACTTGACTTGACTTCTGCTGCATGTTATAATACATGCACAATGCAACAACTCTTAGCTGTAGTTTACGTTGTGCAATTCTCTTTTTAATCACCCTTGAGTAATTAATCATTTTTTATATTGAATCATTTATTATTTATTTGTTATGTATTTATTGTTATAAAGTTATTTTTAATTTGCACTTTACTACACATTTAGCGCTGTTTACTGGTCTATGCAACACTGTCACCATGTTATTGTCCCACTGTACTGTGTTGTGTTGCTTGCGCTAAATGTTTACACATGTCTGTATATGTGCCCTTTATGTAGTCCTGTGTGTTGGTCTGCATGTTCTAGTTCATTTTGTGTCATCTGGTATTAATCTACGTTGGAGCTCCAGGGTTTTGGAGGGTTGTTGTTTTAATTTCAGCTGTGTACTGTACCAATTGTATATGGCTGAAAATACAATACAAAGCCACTTTGACTTTGAATCAATGTAAACCATTAATGCTACAAACAGCATTGAGTGTAAGTTTCCTTTAAGACTCTAATTGTTTCTAATCAGGGTTGACTTGGTTCACAGTATGGAGAAAAAATTATTGATCAAAAATTCTGTTTTGGAAATGTTACCTTCAGAAACGATCCACCTAGCTGTTTGTACATAAAATAAGAGATCCTCTATCAGTTTAGTTTTTCTTAAATTCTAATTGCAGAGTTACCAACAAAATCTATGGAAGGTTTAAAAACACTGCACTGTTTAAATGGTATGATGAGGCAATTGCCACTGCCATGATGAAAAGGATTATAATGTAAATACTACCAAATTTTATCAAGTCATCCTCTCATTGTCTTTATAATATTCCTTAAGATTATTATATATCCCCCTCTTTCTAACTATTTTGTAATATTGTTAAACATGATCAATAGAGCTCATATTAGCTTAAATACCTAATGGGTTTGGTCATAAATTAATCACTTTTTGATTATAATTCTCAATCTCCTCCAACAAGTAATTATATTTTTCAAGAAGAAAATGCAGCCTATTTTAGTAGTTATTTTTAATTTTTTTATTATTAGTAGTATTTTTATTGTGACATTGTTTTCTTAACAATTAAGCACCACTATCATTATTATTATTAAAAGTTATCATTATTTTTATTATTGCAAAATCTAATATCTTATTTCTTTCAGTTGGTTTTGTGGTAAAATGTAACCTGAACTTCAGGAGATTTTTTTCTGATAACACCATCTCATAGTACATTTTGTTTTGAGGTGAGATCCGTAAACACAAGTACTGAGCTTACAGCGTCATGCAAAATTAATGACACTAAATGTCATTTTATGAGTCAGAGGCAGATGTGATGGAATGTGAAAGGCAATGAGGCTCAATTGACTTTGAGCTAACTCAAAAATTGTTTGACAAGTATCATTAGAAGACAAAATATGAATATTACAAAATATGAATATTAAAATGAAAATGCGTATTTGAAGTAGGGATTGTTGAGGATGCATGCCGTGATTGATTGCTAAACAGCTTTTTGGTTTGATGATGCCGTAATGATGTATTATCCTGAAGGTGGCACTTTAATGGTGCATTCAGACAACAATCACATAGAGGCACTTCTGAATAGAGTAATTTACCTTTAATGAATACAGTTGAAAAATGGTTCCTCTGGCTGTGTAGTATTACGCATCTGATCTGATGGTGCTGACACTCAGTGCTAACGCTAATTAAGCGGAGCCATTACCACAGGGCATGCATGTCGCTCAGAAGAGTTGAGCTCCGACTCTCTGCTGTGTGTCTCATGGGGCATGATGGAGCTATGTCTTACGGGCTTTAGGGGCTGACACCAAACATGCTGTGACCGCGATATCAAACTCTGTGTATGACACATAAGTGCCGTCTGTTAGCTTCACATTCTCCGCTTGTGGAATTGAAACCTATACGTGACAATGTCAATCACCAGTTTGTCTGCGAGCTTTGTCTCCCCACCACAAGGTGTCAGTGAAACCTTAATGCAGCCCTTTTCATGCTAATGAAATGCCAGTATCTTACATGCATAAGAGGGTACCCTACATTCAGAGTGGGAGAAAAAAAATAGGGCATGCAGAGATAACCAGTCACTCGAACAAATCCAGCACACCGGATAGAGAATCAAGCTAGCTGAACTAAGAAAGCATTTTGTAAAACTGAGAAGTGGGAAGGTTGCTTTACTCTGCTAGTCCTATTGTTACATTTTGATAATTCTATAAGCTTCTTTATGCATGCACAGAAAATATATCAAACGTTTTTTTTTTTTTTTTATAATTTATATAACTTTCTACAAGTTCCTATAAAAGCAATAGAAAAGAGAAAAGTATGTGAGAGACAGATAAAGAAAAAAGAACAATGGGGAGAAAAAAAGAGGCATGAAACTTAAAAATTGACAAGGTAGTTTACCAAATTACCAGGGTTAATAACAAAGTTAACTGGTTTCAATATTTTTATATTTTATTTTTGATTTTATTTAATAGGACAGTATAAGGAGAAACCAGAAGGAATCGGAGAGTAGAGAAGGGGAAAGGACCTCGAGTCAGAGCTTGAACTCGGGTTGACCAAAGCTCTGTTGCATGATATGTTAGAATGCTGTCCATAAGGCTATAGCTCCAAGGGAAAATTCTAGAGAGAATAGAAAGAATTCTACAGCAAAATTATTATAATGATTTTTATTAGGGATGCACCGATACCAATACTGGTATCGGTATCGGGCCCGATACTGAGCTCCTGTACTCGTACTCGTACTCGTATCTATTTGATAAATGAAGTTAACCAGCTAACAATATACATACTCTTTTGGTTTCTGTACCCAATATTTAAAAAATGGACAAATGCAATAAAAATATTGGTATCGGTACTCGGTATCGGCAAGTAACAAAAATAAAAGTATCGGTATCGGGCGAGTACTGGAAAAAGTGGTATTGGTGCATCCCTAATTTTTATACTATAAAAAATAAATAATAATTCAAAAAGTATCATAAAAGTAAAATGTTGTCATTATTTACTGACCATCAAATTATCTGTATTACTTTCTTGCTTGTGTGGAACACAGGAATATTTAGCAGAATGTTTATTCTGAGTTAAATAGATGGGGAACAAGGACAGTGATTTCATACTTTAAGGAACCCTCCATAAAACATTTACAGTCAAAGTGAATATCATATTAAAACATAATTAATATTAAATTATATTATATTATATGATATTATAATTAGCTATTTATAGGTATTCTATATTTGGAAGCAACATGACCACATTTGAATTGCTGTCAAATGTGAATGTTAGCTTTTTGCACCATAAATGTTGTAATCATGTACTAGCCAAGGCTTGATCTTATTAAGGGAGGGTGTGGGGATGGTGCTACATTTGGGGAGGGTACTAAAAGAATTGTTAGTTTAACATGGCTAGCTAATATCTGTCGCTCTGAGAACGGGTCGCTCAAGTTAATATCATAGATGTGGTGCATCAGAATTGCACAGCCCTCGGCACCAGAGATGTGTTCAGGCTGCTGGGAGCAGTCCAGAGAGAGCACTGCACCCACAGCAGAAGAATGCATCACTTTCTCGCTGACTGATAGCACACATCACTAGTGCTGCTTTATGCACATCAAACACCTGCCACGGTGCATATGCTCTCCTCTGAGGAAAGAGTCGCTCTCAGGCTTTGCAAAATACATTCACAAGCACCAGAGATGAGTGATTAGAAAGGTAAAAAGAGAAGTTACTATGCTGAAAGGAAATGTAGAACTATATCAACTGGTGATACATGGTGTTGTGACGAGAACTGTGTTCCATATAACTTGAGGAATTTTACCAACCAATACTTAGATTAAACCAAAATAAATCATGAAAATTACTATTATATATGATATTCTTACTTTGTTATATCTTAGTTTAAAGTGCTTACATACTTCAGAGCCAATGGACTATTCCAGTTAAGATGTAATAATTTCCCAAATAAAAATCTGTACCAAATCCTAGTGAGCTGCCTACTTGGGCAGTATTTTAAGGCATTGTACTGTAGGAGCACTCCAAATATGAAGGCTGCAGCAAAAGTTAGGCAGTAAAATTATGTTTCCAATACACCTCATTCTGGCCAAATTTTAAAGTTGCATAACTTAGAGCCTTCACAGAGAAGGCAATTCCATTAATGTATTATGACGAGCTCAAGTAATGTCCATTCAAGATGTGGAAAAAAAAAGAGAATTGTTAATTATAAATACTTACCTTTCAATCAGTACCAAAGTGTATGAATAAAAATAGTTCATAATAATAATAAAAACATATATTTGACCCATTTTTGTGTGTGCTGTATATTTTAAAGCTTATTAGAGTATCAAGTTGTTAGCTTAGCAGCATACTAACACCAAACAAATTAAATGAAGATTTTCAGTAATTTGAGTTACAATAGCTCTTTTGTGTGATTGGACCAGATGGACTAGCATTCACTCCCCATGTGCATCAATGAGCCTTGTGTGGCCATGACCCTGGCGCTGGTTCATCGGTTGTCCTTCCTTGTACTTTTGGTTGAAGACTTGCTGTTTTGGAGATGCTCTGACCCACGCTGATCTTTTTCGCTTGCCCATTTTTCCTGCTTCCAACACATGAAATTCAAGAACTGACTGTTCACTTGATGCCTGATATATCCTGCCCTCTTCATTTGTCAGTGGTTTAAATGTCGTGACTCATCAGTGTACGAATGTAGTCATTGTGGCTCTTTTTCCAACCAGTGGAAGACAGGGGTTAGTGTTGAGTCAAGCAGTTTAGGAAACAATCATTGTTTGTGAATTTTCTGTGTGTTGTCCCTTTAAAACAGATGGAAGTGGATGCTTGAGTTAATTTAGCCTGTTTTAATAGCATACACTTACTTAAATTCAGATTTTTTTCATGTTAATGAAAAGCAGACACCATGCATTTGGAACATACTAACCTATAGTCAAAAGTTTGTAAAATGTTTGTGTGGAACACACTTATTTATTTGTAAAAGGCAAAATACTTTATAGGTCCAGGAACTTTTTCCCCCCAGTGTTTTGATATTTTAAGCTAAAATAACCCTAATTCACATTATGCTTTCTCCTCTCAGTGCCAGTGCTGGGTATGCTTTTGATGCTTCTGTGAATCTGAGTATTAGCATGGGCTAACTTTGACATGGGCTCAGCCACATGCCACATTGCCATCAACACATGACAGTGGATGTTTTGTTGAAGCCAAAGGCAGAGTGAGTAGTCAGTTAGCAGAGTAATGGAATTAGAGTTTCGTTAATCTACTAAAGTTGAGTGGTAAATTATTACATATCTGAGAAAGTCTTTCTGTATCTCTCTTGTGTTATTGATGAGCAAAATATAAAAATATAAAAATAGTGTAACACCCTATTCTGAATATAATAATGTTGAAAATAATTTCACCGTCATTCAGGTCGATTAATTATGACAGCTGACTAACCTTATCTTTGTGCAATGCTGTATTGCTCTGACAAGTATGTTGTTAGAGGGCACTAGACATACAGTGGGGAAAATAATTATTTGATCCCCTACGGATTTTGTAAGTTTTCCCACTTACAAAGAAATGAAGGGTCTATAATTTTTATGGTAGGTTTATTTTAACGGATAGAGAAAATATCAAGCAAAAAATCCAGAAAAAAACACTGTTCAAATGTTATAAATTGATTTGCATTTCAGTGAGTCAAATAAGTATTTGATCCCCAAGCAAAACTTGGTGGAGAAACTCTTGTTGGCAAGCACAGAGGTAAGACGTGTCTTGTAGTTGGTCACCAGGTTTGCACACATCTCAGGAGGGATTTTGTTCCACTCCTCTTTAAAGATTCTCTCTAAATCCTTAAGGTTTCTTGGCAACTCAAAGTTTCAGCTCACTCCACTGTATGTAATACTGTAAAAGGAATAAACAAGTTTTTCCCCCACCAAGTAATACTTTATTAGTTTAAATATAAGATGTTAATGATTACAAGCACATATCAATTTGATACATTAAATATACATTCTCATGTATGCAATTTATAACTGTATGCTCTGGTGTGTATTTGACCATATCACGGCTGTGTTGATAGAACGACTGCACTATATGTATGTGCAGTCATTCTGAATATCAGCATGCCCAAAGCCACTCAATATTAATGACTTGTAAAAGAGTTCTAAGAGTATAGACCGTATATTCTATCACCCTACACCAAGACTACACATAAACCTACCACTCACAGAAAACTTTCTGCATTTTTACATTATATATATATATATATAAAAAAAAAAACTCATTGTATCACTGTATGATTTATAAGCTTTTTCCCCCATGGGGACCTCAATTTAGGTCCCCATGGTGACACGAGTCCCCATGAGTCATTGTGTATTCAGGTTTAAGTCCCCACCAGGATAGAAAAACATGTACACACACACACACACACATGCATATAAAGAATATAAATCATACACAATTAAGCTTTTTGAAAATCAAAAAAATGCCAGTAGTTTTGTGTGAGGGGTAGGTTTAGGCTTAGGTAAAAGAAAGTATCACTAACCTGATAGAAAATCAGTGGAAGTCTATGCAATGTCCTCACTAAGATAGCGAAACAAACATTTGTATGTGTGCATGTGTTTGTATTACTTACTCTTCTAGAACTATTCCACAAGTCATTAATATTCAGGGCCCTATTTTAACGATGAAATTGCGCTTAGGGTGTGTCCGAATCCACTTTTGCTAGTTTAAGGACGGGAATAATGGTCGGCGCATGGTCTAAAATGGTTGTCCCTGTTCTCTTAATGAGTAATGGGTGTGTTTTGGCGTAACGTGCCATAAACCAATCAGAGTCTCATCTCCCATTCCCTTTAAAAGCCAGTTGCGCTTGCGCCATGGCGGATTCGCTATTTACATGGCGGAATTTGCAAGCAGAAAAACTGAACGCGAGGGAATGGATCTGCTCGTGCGCGCGTAATTCTGATACATGCAAAGACTATCCATTATGACATGTAGCAATTTTTATATTTATGTACACAATAATAATCTTTTACATTTTAATCCTTTAATTTTTCATTTTTAAAAATGTTTGTGTGTTGCTGCGCATCCCTGTGTGTGTAATAAGCAAAATGTACGTGCGTTGTGCACCCGCCTATAGGCACATATTACTAACGCGCTCTTTAAATAACAAAAAATAAAAAATAAATATTGCGCCAGACTTTAGACCAGGTTTTTGTTGGTCAA
>NW_015549650.1:84542-87264 GCF_001515605.1 Sinocyclocheilus anshuiensis
ACAAATGGGTGCAAATGCAATTGCTATTTAAACAACGTGGCGCAGAACGTGAAAATGATAACTGCGTCGGGCTGAAACTTGTGTTGCGCCTGGCACCACATTGCGCTGGGTGTATGATAGGGCCCTGAGTGTTTTACATTTCTAAATGGTCATTTAATTAATATATTCCTTCTTTTAACCTTTGTATAACAACAGTCATACACATCGGATTTGAGGACCTGGAACTAATTGCTGCATAAACTACTTTAAACTAATACACTACTAAATGTGAAGTGTGTCATTTCTGCCACTAGCCTCACCAAACAGAACTGCTGGTCAGGAAGCTTAAAGGGTGCCCATTTTCAACAAGTTGGTATGATTCTTTAGGGTTTTCATGAAGTGTTTGCAACATACTTTGTTTAAATTCCTCAGTGGTCGTGCAAAGCAACACCCTTTTTACCTTGTCAAAAACAGCTCTGTTCACTGCGACCCATTTCGGTGCATGACTCTTTAAATGATAATGAGTTACTGCTCACCCTACTCTTCTCTTCTGTTTTTTTGTGTATTCGGTGGTGCGTTACCATCAAAAACAAAACTAATCCACTGTGTCCTCTGTGGCTCTAATGTCCTGAGAAAATGAAGACTCTCATGTTCACTTTTATATCCAACTACAGAACACCTGCATTGCTAATGAGACATATCGCTACAGCTGCCCGAGTACGGAGAAAATGGCGGACAGCATACAACTGGCTGAGGGTGCAAATATGCTAATATGGGACAGTCCGTCAGCGGTCATGATCGTAATCAGAATGGCTTGATAACTGAGACTGTTAAGGTTTTTTGGGGATTTAAAAAAAAAGGAGTGAATGGATTTTTATAATTGTAGGGTGGTTGTGTCCACACACTGCTAAGGCTGGCCGCACACTAGACTATTTTAAGGCCGATTTTAAGCCCGATTTGCCCGATTTCGGGGCTGAATGATCGGGAGGTGTGGCCCGATTCGCGGCTTGTCACAAACAATTTTTTTGTCCAAAAAATCCTGTGTCATTACGATTATTTATCTGCTCCCGATCGAGACGGAGCGTCCCCAACAGTGTTGCCAACTAATTTTCATAGAAAGTTGCTAAAGGAAGGTCGATTTGTTGCTAAAAGTTGCTAAATGACGTTGTGATGTCATTGCTCAATGACGTCATTGCGTAATCACTACGCAAAATTGTCACATCATCAAATCTCAGCAAAAAATATATTTTATATGTGTTCATTTAGATTTGTTTGTAAAATAATATGCATGATATAATATTATTGTCCTATCTGAGGGTTGTCCCCCCTAAAAATACGATTAAAAACCATGCTGTGTATTGTAAATAATGTTTTATGCTTAAAATAATTGTGTAAGTAGTAAAACAACACAAATGCAAAAAGGGCAAAAATGCATTTTAAGTTTAGAAACATTTTGAGTCTCCCCCTCCCTTGCCTCACAGTGCTTTGGTCCAAATGCTTTCCTTTTTTATATCACACACACAAGTCCGGTGAAAGAGAACAAAGTCAATAGTTGTGGAACACCAGTAAGTAAGGCTGTCAATTGGCTATTTTATTCACTTAAACATTGGATGAAGTGATTATTTTTTCTTTGCGAGTGCACAGGACACAGTTTGCGTGCGCACACGCACACTTTGAGTGAGAGGAGAGACATGTTTTAAGTGTGCGCACTCTCTCTGCGCAAGAGTAGCGTGTATCTGAGAGCGCAAGTCTGGTTTTGTGCGAGAGCAAAGAAAATCCGCGTGCGAGGGAAGAGACTCGCGCTTGCGCATTATATTAATGTGCTTTCGTACTACAATAATGCGCTCTCGACATTTGTCATTAAAAATAACGCCATCGTCTCCCTGCTGCACTAATAGTAGTAAGGTTTCCTCTATTTATACATATCCTTACAAGTACAATTTTAGCTGTATTATTTGTGTCCCCTTCAAAGCTGCTCTTGAGAAATTTTATGTTTATTGTCCACCCCCTACTGTTAGATGAAATTTATGCCCCTGAACAATATTTACGACTCTTGATCGGGCTGCCTCTGGCGTGTTACCCATGATAGCCAATGAGAGCGAGCAAGTGTCACCTACAGGATGTTGCGTGCTTCTATAGCTGAAACTTGGCAGCCACAAACAGGCCACGAAAGCAGAGAACATCACCCATATTCTTTTTTATACTTTGTTTTTTTTCAATGTGAAACAGAACACCAACCAGGAGAGCCAGCTGACAACGTTGATTGTCCTCTATTTGTTTTTCTTCTCTAGTCACATTTGATCTCGCGAGTGTCAGTGAGATCACGTGTCACTGTGAAATCGTTCCTACAATCAACAAGTGTATGGTCTCGTGGTCTGGTCGAATCATCTAGTGTGTGCGTTCAGAGGATTATAAGGCTAAAAATCGGTTGAACAGTCTTCATGTCTGTGGTCTCCCATGGTTTTAAAATCGTTTAAGATTTGAAAATCGTCTAGTGTGCGGCCAGCATAAGACACATTTATATGCAAAGACCATGTAAAAGTGAATTTTGCATCCGATGAAAAAAAACAGAGCAACTAGTTTGTTTACTTACAGTATCTCACAGAAGTGAGTACACCCCTCACATTTTTGTAAATATTTTATATTTTATTTTCATGTGACAACACTGAAGAAATGACACTTTGCTACAATGTAAAGTAGTGAGTGTACAGCTTGTATAACAGTGTAAATTTGCTGTCCCCTC
>NW_015549650.1:90543-94120 GCF_001515605.1 Sinocyclocheilus anshuiensis
AGTCTTCATGTCTGTGGTCTCCCATGGTTTTAAAATCGTTTAAGATTTGAAAATCGTCTAGTGTGCGGCCAGCATAAGACACATTTATATGCAAAGACCATGTAAAAGTGAATTTTGCATCCGATGAAAAAAAACAGAGCAGTGTTTTAAGAATAGCAACTAGTTTACTTATAGTTTACTTACAGTATCTCACAGAAGTGAGTACACCCCTCACATTTTTGTAAATATTTTATTATATCTGGAATAGGAGGAAAACACAAATGACCTTTCATTTTAATAAGGCAGATAAAGCTTATGACCACAGCAGATACGGATCCAGAAACAAATCATGACTAAATGTTTTTTATTTCAGGATCAAGCATGCATTTCCTATCACCTCAGTACTGAATCATCCATATGCGACTGGATCTTTCTTGTGCATCATGCAATAGAAATAAAACAGTAGGAATTGTATGATTCTACAATCAAGAAAAGTGCAAATGCAGTCAAAACTGTGGCAAAGCCACTCAGAAGCTTAATTTAGGCTTTAGTTAAAACTGAAGCCAAGTCCAGAGTTGCTTCATTTTTGCCATCCCTTATACAATGGAGGCACAGAAAGGGTATTTCAGAGAGTAACGTCCTCCACTGATAGTAATTTATTAGTCTGGAGACCCTGAATAGTCTTGTAGTGGCACACATTCACCACCGGGGGCACTGTGTCTTATCTCTGTTTCCAGGATAAGCTGTTTATATAACATTTCAGCTTCACAAATAATCTCACACACAGCACATCAATAGAGAGATAGCCAAGGAAACGTTGTGTCCTTGCCAGTGTGATTTAATGAGGTTTATGTTTGTGCAGTCTGGAGCTTTGGGAGAAGAATATGTCCCTACGTACATTAGGTTTCAGGTACTTGTGCCCACAGACAGTTGACCCAATAATTTGTCACCGCTGTTGTGATGTCACTACAGAGTCTTTCCTCTAGACGCCCCCTAAAAGCGTGACTTTAAAGAGAGGAGAATTCAGAGCTGGGCTGGAGGGAAGCCAAATTGCTTGCCTCTCTAACGCTGACTTCGCGGGTGCATGAATAAATTATTTTTCCAACACTGGATAAAACCCTTGTAAGCTATTGCCGCTGTTTTAATTGCCTCTGCCATGCTATTCATACAGACAGTTGGAGTCGGGGGGAAACTGCACATGAGCAAATAAACTGGTTACCTAGTGGAGCGTTTTCCTGTGGCACCACCCATTTTACTCTGCAGCTCATCGCCATATGTTTTGGGCAGATTTAGAGGAAATCTTAATTATTGCTGTTCTTCTTGCTTTCTCTCCTATTTACTTGTTTTTCTCATGATGCTGTCTTTCTAGTGTATTCAAGTCAATTGTATTTTCTTCACGTGGTGCTTTTGAAAATAAAGATTAAGCAATATCTTTAAGTAAGTTTGCAAACCCCTAGTAAATTTGAATTCTGACTTTAAATATATTTATATATTACACTATTCTCATTTATGTGCACAACTATAGCAATGCATATTCATAAACAGCAATACATTTAGCAATATATTATTTAGCAATATAATTTCGATAGTCCACTTTAGATATTCTACTAACTATAGAAAGTAGTAAGTAACTTTGCAACTACTTGTCAGATAGCTCTCATTAACTTGCAACTACATGTCAACGAACCCTCATTAGAGTATTAATAGACTTGGTTTCTATAGTTTGGTTAGTAGAATAGCATGCTTGCAAAGTTACTTACAGTCAGTAGACTGTCTGACGGCAGATCATCAAAATAAAATGTTAGCAGATATTAAGCCGACAGTGTACTAACACTCTGATGACTGGTAGTTGACATGTAATTGCAAAGTTTATTATAGTTAGAATGCCTAAAGTGGACTATCAAAATAAAGGGTTATCCCAAATCTAACAGCAACAGTAATACTTGAAGGTTGCTGAAATAAATGTCATCACTGTTATTTATTTTTGAAATTTAATGGCCAAATAAAAACATTAACATTTACAATGTTTACATATCGTCCAGACTTAGTAAACATTCTCAAGGTGACAGTGGGAACGAACTAAAGTCATTAATCCCTTTCCTTCCATGAATGGTGTGAAATAATTACTCGGAAAACAGATATGCCTTATAGTTATCTAAAAGAAGATAGCTCTTCAAAATCTCTAGTAACATCTCTAAAAGCATTATCTCTAATGAAGAAAATAAGTAGGAGAAGTAGGAGAAGAAGAAGTAAATATGGACGTTTTCTTCCATTTACTGTTTTATAAACATAAAACGTCTGATTAATCAGCTGTTTTACAGTGGCATTATAGCATGACTACTTTACACAGTTTTTTCCAGGTTCTCCAGCTGTTTTGTGTTTCCTCCAGCCAAGCAGCTTGAGCTTGATTTCCATGCTTTAATGCCTTAGAGGGGAATCACAATTTGTTATCACTGTATCTCGCATTAAAAGTACACGGACAATTGATCTAACAGTTCTCTGATCTTTTGAACTAATTTAATAAAAATGTTTACTGCATCCTCCTTTAGGCTCCGCTTTAAGGGAGCATTACAAACTGTCCTCAGAAGCTCTAGATTAGTTTGCTCTGAATGCAGGATCAAAATGCTCTCAGGCCTTTGTGGGCTGTAAGACTTCTCTGAAAGTGAGATGACTAGTATTGTCACACTTCTAGGCCATCACTGTCTCTAAAATGTTGATAATTTTCTTACAGTATATTCTGTTGTTTGCATTTAATCTAATCGCAGTTGTGTTAAAAACCATTAAACACTCCCAAAGATATAGAAAGTAAACACTATATGCTTAAAGCTTTCTGACCCCACTGTTTGATTTCCGATCAAGGTGTTGAATTTGCTTTAAAGAGAAAATTAACCACTTGTTTGTTTATGTTGTCAGCACTAAATACAATTATCTTATGAGCCACTTATTTATGCAAATATAATCAGGATGATCGATATTGATTATATGATGATTATGATCAGCACGTGATATTGACAGGGATGGCTATGGATGACTATGACTGAATTCTTAATGGTAATGATATATCACACAACATAGTTATTTTTTCGTTAAATTCAGTAAAATAGTCTATTAAAATTTGTTCTATTATAGGACAATAAAGTGGATTCAATACTTTACAAATGAAAAGTGCTTCATATCATTTGAGTTTCTGTTTTTATTTGGAACTTGATGGAGACATACTAAAATAGTAGATCATTTAATTGATAACTTTGGCATCGGTGCAAAAACAGCTTCTTGACACTGTAAAATAAATATTATATAAATAAATTTAATTTGATGAACCACATTCAAAGTTGGTCAGACAGAATTCCCATGCAGAACTTTTGAATGGTAGTGTATCAGTATATTAAAATGATTTCTGAAGGATCATGTGACACTGACAACTGGAGTAATGGCTGCTAAAAATTCAGTTTTGCCATCACAGGAATAAATTGTTTTATAATTTACATAGAAAACCGTTATTTTGAATAGTAAAAATATTTCAAAAAGTTAATGTTTTTGCTGTACTCTGGATCAAATTAAACACCGGCTTGGTGAGCAAAAGAGACTTCTTTAAAGG
>NW_015549650.1:94291-97772 GCF_001515605.1 Sinocyclocheilus anshuiensis
GGAAGTTAAACTGTTTTTGGGTCGGTTATTCTGTCACGGGCAGGGTGTTCCAGAGATCAGGCAGGACGACGAAGATGACGAAATAAAGGATATTTCATGATTTGCAAGCAGGAGATCCAGACAGGGTAGACAACAACACACAGGGTAACATTCACAATAACCGACAAACTAGACTACAAGAGACAGGAACAGATATAGGGCAGATAACGAGGGGCAGACAGGTGAGCACAATGAGGATAATTAATGATTAGTACGGGCTACACCAACACGAAGGGAAGAAACCACAACAAACAGTCCACAGGGGCGTTACAGTACTCCCCCCCTCCCGGAAGGTGCGTCCTCGCACCGTAGAAACAGAGGGAGGGGCGGAGGCAATCAACCGTCCACAGGGGTGTGACAGCTATCCTTGTGGGGACTCTCCATAGGCGTAATTGTTTTTCTACTGTACAGACCGTATATTATTTTGCCATACACCAACCCTACACCTAAACCTACCCCTTACAGGAAACTTTGTGCATTTTTAGATTTTCAAAAAACTTAATTCTGTGTGATTTATTAGCTTGTTTACCCGTGGGGACCTCAATTTAGGTCCCCACCGTGACATGAGTCCCCATGAGTCTGTGTGTATTCAGGTTTAAGTCCCCACCAGAATAGAAAAACACACACACACACACAGAAGAAGCAAAAATCTCTTATAGCAGAAAAAAAGAACAAACAAACAAACAACTGAATAAATATACTAGTGTAGTTATGCTAGTGTAGCTCATGCTGAACTCCTTTTTAGAAACCCAGAAGCCATCATCTGTTTTCGCTCTTAGGTCAAAAGTTTACCTCCATACTACTGTGCTTGTGATCTGTTCTTTATCACATTGGAGGTTCTTCTTTTATTCAGCTACCAACATAACCTACCGTGTGGCTTAACCATTCTGCTCGTGATAAAATACCCTTGCTATTGTGCAGGTAGCAATCCAAGCCTAGAAGTGAGCTCACCTGTTATCTGTGCAATAGCTACACCACCATTCGCTCTAAAGCATGAGAGATCTGCCATCAGGAGGCGTTGAGTGACGTGAGGTTGCTGTCATGTTTTGCAGAATTATTGTAATATAGGGCTAGGAATGCCGGCACAGGCCCGTTCCGGCATCCTGTGGGAGAATAATTGCTCTGGGGCCTGCGATAAAGTGAGGAGAGAGGATGAACCCGTTTCTGTATGTGATAAAAGATGTCATAGAGGAGGCCTTGAGGAATGTTATGAAGGCAGAATGATTGCATTATGAATATGAATGTTTAAAAAAGGCGGTGATGCTTATGTTTGAATGTACAGGGGGGAGAGATGGATTGTGCCATTTCCTAATGGGAGATTTGCATTACAAAGTGCTTACTACTTTTAAAGAAAGGTTTTTGACTCCACTGCGGCCATGCTTATGAGAGGAATACAAAATAACTGAACAAAAAGAGAGCTTCCAGAACAAGAATTGCAATATATATAAATAAGTTTTGTGGCATGGATGTGTATGATATATTTGCACTAACTTTAAGGGGTCATGAATTGACAAATCAAGTTTTTCTATGATATTTTGACATACAGTATAAGAGTTCACTTTACTGTAAAAATGTACTGTAAGTTTCAATAATCAAAACTCCTTATTAGTCCCAAAACAAAATTTTTTTGCTCTATTTATTATGTAATAGAGTTTAATATATCAGCACAAGACTGTTGTAACTACTTATTGCTATGTCAAATAATTCAAATGTATGACAACTCACATATGTATGTGTCATTCTGTACTTGCATATTCAAGTTCAAGGTGGCTGTCCAAAATAGTGAATCTAATTGTCATACTGTACAGGCAAAATGTCACTTTAAGGAGAAAGTGGCATTGATGAGTTTGAAAACAGTAATACTAGAAACGATGATGTATATTATGCAACAAACAACAAACTGGTTACTGAAAAAAAAAAATGTCTAAAGTGGACTATCAAAATAAAGTGTTACCCCAAATCTAACAGCAACAGTAGTACTTGAAAGTTGCTGAAATACCACTGATGACGTTCTTCCAGAGTCATGCTTGGCTTGTGGCTCGTATGGAATGATCATTACAACCGTTGTTTGTTTGTTTGTACTTTTCTTGGCACCCCTGGCTAATTTGATTAAGCTTTAATACCTGTCAGTGCAAGGCATCAGAACATTCTACAAGAGTCCACAGAGCCGTTTGACTATCTTGTGCCATTTACAGAAACACAATTCTCAGCTCATCAGTATTTTCCTCATGCCATGAAGAATTTCCAGAGGGGTTGATTTTAAAGATAATTCCAAAACCTGGAGAATAGGGAGAGAATCTGTTGAGAGCGATAGTGATGGGGAAAAAGAGAGCAGACGAATGGGCATCACCACAGTCAGGCTTCCTTAAAGACAGAAATGAAACCAATGTTCAGTGATGTATAAAGTTCGAAAAACTCCAGGGCTAGACAGAAATTGAACAGTGTGAGAATAATTAGAACACCAGGTGTGGCCACAGTGAAGATGCCCCATTGTCAAATGAAGTTGACAAACCAGTGTCACTGGTTTTATCCAGAATCACCCCTATATCTTTTCCCTATATTACTCCACAAATTTAGTCCACTGAATGAGTGAATGAAAGTGAGAATTTGGTCTTTGAGTGTCTGTTGTCATATATTACAGTATAGATATACAGATATACCATATCATAAACACAATTCATGTGTTCACACAGCATGCCAGAAATCAAGATTTCATGTTCTAAATCTTAAATATAGAAGTGCTGCGGATAACATCTTCTGGGAATTCATTAAATGAAGCACTCACAGTGCAAGAGTATTCTCATACAAATGTCTGTTCCCTCAAATAGTGCATTATTTAAGGGTATAGGGTATGATTTTAAACACAGTGACTGTTTTCACCTCACACCACACAAAAACTCCATTAAAGTGACATCAATGTATCCACCAAGAGTGAACACAAAAAATTAAATGCATAATAATAATAATAAGTAAAAAGTTCAATCAAAAATCTACACAAATGTAGGTTATATTTACAACGTTTATATCTTGAAACAGTTGCTAAGTGGTTGCTGAGGTGTTGTGAAATTGGTAGGCAGTTACTAAGGTGTTCTAGGTGGTTACTAAGGCATTGCTAGGTGGATGTTAAGGCCTTTTATGTTGTTGCTAGGCTATTATTGCTAAGGTGTTTTGAGTTGCTAGGCAGTAAGGCATTGTTGAGGTGTACTGAGTGATTGCTAAGTGCAAACTAAAGTGTTATTAGTTTAGAAAAAAAATCAAATCATTGTTTATTTAACTGATTAGTTTGTGTAATACAGAGGAGAGAGGGAAGCTTTTTACAGCCTACAAAAGCAAGAGACATTAGTTATGCAGTGCATTTGCAGTCTGAACAGTTATTAATTGTACCAATGTAATCATTATGATTTTGTTGGCCTTTTTGTGTTTTTTTTTTTTTTTTTTTTCC
>NW_015549650.1:97962-98228 GCF_001515605.1 Sinocyclocheilus anshuiensis
CTTGGAAATACATCTGAAAAAACGCGGTCGTCTTATATTCAGGGTCTAGACTTTGACATGTCAATAATACACCCACAATAGGTGGCGCCAAATACGCATAAAACGAGTGTGCCATGAAATACGTAATGTAATGCGTGTTGTAAAGATCTCGAGTAAAAACTAAAGAAAAAGAAAACCGTACAGCTGCGTGAGTCGCGACTGTCACATTAGCCTGATGGGACCAAACTCCCTTTGTGATTTTAAAACGTAAGACAGTACCCAGATTT
>NW_015549650.1:98241-99237 GCF_001515605.1 Sinocyclocheilus anshuiensis
ATTATACTTATTTTGAATTATTTTTTAGTCTGATAAATTTCTATATTTAACCATATTTGTATATTTTTAGGTAGACCAGCGGTACATTCTAAAATGTAATGATGACTCACGTTTTTTTATGTTGCTAAGAATGCACACATTCAACAGTCAGTCAAAACTCAAAGTGATGGATAAAGACATATCTATGCCCAAAGAAAGCTCTGCCGAACATCTGTCAGTCACAAAGTTTGGCATATACTCCGCTCTTTGCATGTTTATTTACTAAATACTTTTACTATTTTGATAATGCTTTTAGCTACCAATAAGACTCTATTACACTCAGTTTGATACATTTTACTATGTTTAAATCAATTCTACAGATTTTTGCTCAGCACTGACAATGCAAAAAAGTGTGCAGATTCCATTTGGGCTATATGTGAGAATACAAGTATTGTTTCTTTAGGTGTCTTCAAATTATGGGTCAAATTAAATAGTCTATTAGTCAAATTAAATAGACTATCCATTTGGGTGCCATTGAAGTATCTTATTTAAGTGGAAAGACAAACACAAATTGTGTGCATTTGCCACTTTTCAGTCTTCTATTTATATATATTTTCTTGCATTGCACCCAACTTTGACATACCATCCAAAATCATACAGTGTTGCTTCGCAGTATCTCCAGTGACTGAGATTAAAATTGACACACACACACACACACACACACACACAGGTTTGTTTTTATGGTTTATGGGGACTCTCCATAGGCGTAATGGTTTCTATACTGTACAAACTGTATTTTCTATTGCCCTACACCAACCCTACCCCTAACCCTACCCCTTACAGGAAACTTTCTGCATTTTTAGATTTTCAAAAAAACTCATTCTGAATTATTTATAAGCCTTTTGAATTACGGGGACACTGAAAATGTCCTCATAAATCACCTTATCATTGTAATACCTATGTCATACCCATGTTATTATACAAATTTGTGTCCTCATAAACCACATAAACATGCAC
>NW_015549650.1:99323-101345 GCF_001515605.1 Sinocyclocheilus anshuiensis
CACACACACACACACACACACACACACACACACACACACACACACACACACACAAATAAAAGTTAATTCATTTAATTACATTCTCTTTTCATTTAGAGTTTGACACAAACCAAGATATATTGTCCCAGAAAAAAAATGTGATAAAATTTGCATTAGTAAAACTGTTATAAATCAGATCATACTGACAATCAGTTATAATTCAGTATGAAAAGCATTAATAAACACCAATGATAAACTGCAGCTAATGCTATAATTCATCCATTAATAAAAGAATAACCTATAAAATCCATAGGTACAATATCAAAATACAAAAAGGCCTTTTAACTTTTAAAAAGGAGAAAATTCTTCAGTTACCTTCTGTTGGAAATGGTTATTCCAGTCAAATACAAGCATATAGTACTTTGGCACAAATTAATTTCTAACTTAGAAAAAGTTCAAATTAGGCAGTTGCCAATGGATAGGCTGCGTGCGTGACATACCTTCATCTTGAAAACCATGAACAAAACTCTATCCATCCATACTCCAAACCACTTATCCTCCTGTCGGGTATCCAGCGTCTCATGCCACAGGCAGGGGACACCCTGGACAGACAACCAGTCCATCACAGGGCTCACACACATTCACACTGAACTGAGCTGGATGATGACATCACTGAATTCAATGATGAACTGCCTTTAACTGAAAAATGAGTGTTTACTATTGTCACTTTGCATTATTAACACACTATTTTCCTAATTAATGCTGTACAGTTGCTTTGACACAATCTGAATTGTTAAAAGTGCTATATACATAAAAGTGACTTGACTTGACACTCTCATTCACAACTACAGTCAATTTAGTGTCTCTAGTTCACCTGTGCTGCCTGTCTTTAGATTGAGGAGCACCTAGAGAAAACCTATGCAAACATGGGGAGAATATGCAAGCTTCACACAAAAGGCCTCTTTACTCAGCTGGGACTTGAACCAGGGACTTTTTTGGCTGTGAGGCAATAATGCTACCTACCACGCCACTGTGCCGTTCATGCACGAAAACACGTAAAGTAAAATAAATATTAATTAATTATTTGGTGCCATATCCAAAGAATAATCTGTGTCCATAAGCAAAACCAGTTAGTCCACAGCTCTGACAGATGAAAAGATACAGAAACGGCTGTCTGTTAAGGATTTAAAAGTGGAATACGATTCCAAAGGTGCCTTTTCTTCAGTGAAGTGCAGTTAAAATCCTGTAAATCCTGTGTTTATCCCATTGCATGTTTATTTTTTTTTTTACTCAATTCTTCAAAAGGTATTTATAGATGTGCCTGATTGGGGTGTATATATATATATATATATATATATATATATACTGTATATAGGGTGGGTACATGAGCACCTGCCCCTTTGTCAAGGCAAAATTTTTGTCCATATTAGGGATTTCCTACAAGTCACAAGTTACTACTTCTATGAGTTCGTTTTGGACTTTCTGCGTGACAGCGTCCTCAGGCTTCACGTATGAATGACACATACACTGCAGGAGAGAGTTTAGCGCTCCATGATGTTCATATCTCCTCATACGAATGGATATGAATAAAACGTCAGGTCATAGATTATATATAATTCTATTACACTGCATGTAATAGAATTCTATTTTCAATATAACTGAAATAATTTTTTTTCTACAACAGCAACAGTATTGTTTACAAAAGCAAAACCACCATACACTGTAAACTCAATAATAATACTAATAATAATATAATTCAGTGTCTAATTCCAGAGTAATTAAGAGGTGCAAAGAAACAATTCTTTAACTTTTAAACTTACAATGGTATTTTCTGTTCTGTGTTTCTTTTTTAGAACGGTGTCACTGCTGCTGTATCAATACAGAAGTATCCGTATCGATACATGTATCAGCAAGGAATGTGTCACAGTATATTGCTGTATTGATATTTTGAGCACATCCCTATTTAAAGCCTTGTTCCATGTGCCCCTTTTATACTTTGAGCACCTGCCCCTCCAAAGGTCTCTGCACGGCCCTGAATATATA
>NW_015549650.1:101566-109698 GCF_001515605.1 Sinocyclocheilus anshuiensis
ATGTGTGTGTGTATATACACACACACACCAATCGGGTATATATGATTTAGGTTGTCAACTGAGGCAAAACATTGAAGCAGCGTCAATTCTGTGAGCTGTTATTTAAAGTCATAAGTCTAACTAAATAGCACAGAGGATGTGATTAGGCTTCACATTAGGGATTTGGACTCGGCTAAGCAGTTATGCATCAGGCCGTCATGTGTCATTCAGTTCTCAGTTCAGATGGCACTCAAATTACCGTTATCCAGGACCGCATCACAATCATATTGACCTGCAATCATTGACAGGAGCTTGTCAAAATGATGCTATTCTTTGCTGTTCTATCAGATTTTACATATTTTTTTCAAGTTTCCATCTTGAAATTACATGCCAGTCAAAGCCCAAGTATATTGAGGAAATGGAAAAGACCTCGAGTGTGTTGTCAGAAGGAAGAAAAACATGATTAATATGTCAAATCAAGCTTTTATCCAATCTAAACCTTTCCATATAGACAGAAGGGGTATTGGACACAATCCATTAATACCGGATGTAATGCTCAACAAAACTAAGAATAAACAGGTTTCAAAAGCTGGTTTTATTGCATACCTGCGGATGTTTGGCTTTAGCTCCCGGCAGATCATTTTCAAGATGTTTGACAAAAATCAATAAATGAAAATTAGATTTTATGGATTGCACAATACTGAATTGCTTAATGCAGTTATGTGTGACATTCAAAAGCATCACAGTAAGTGTAACTTCAGATATATTTAGTTTGGTCAGTGTGCTTTATGGCATAGATTCAACACAGCACAGAATATCTTCTGTGCACACACACACACACGTTAGTGCATTTTTCTGTGAGCGGAAAGTAGGACAGGTCTATTGATACCCATTGAATCATTTCAGATGAGTCTTACACACACACACACACTCACATGCACACACACGCTAGTGCATTCTTCTGTCAGCAGAAAGTAGGACAGCTCTATTGATACCCATTAAATAATTTCAGATGAGTCTTAAAAACAGCTCCATGGAAGCGAGATGTACAATGAAGCTATCATAGTCTCAAACTGATTTTAGCATAGTAGCCATGTAATTTGTAATGAAATTACTTTCATAAAGCATTATGAAACTCCTTGCAAGCATATTCATTCATCACGATACATTTATTTGAGCTAATGCACATTGTTTTGAAAATGTTGCTACAGGATGTATTCTTAAAAAAAATAAAAAATAAATTAATAATTACATTTAAATGTGCATTAATAATTTAATACACATTTTCTTACAAATTCTATTATTGGAACTACAATTTAAGTGAACAGTTGAATTAAGAAAATTAACATGAACCCATTTTTCATTGTGTTTGCTTACAGTATGTCTTCAGATGGCCGAATGGGTTTCCCAGTAGAGGTTTTGCTGATAGATTTTGACATCATCAACAGAAAATGAAGTTCTCAAACCAATTTACAGTACCTTTGTAATCTGACACATTTGTGAGGTCAACAGCACATTGATGAAAAAACAAAACTAAACAAAAAAAAAAACAGGACATATTGTGAAAAGTGGCTGTTACATCAGAATGAGAGTTTGAAAAAATATATATTATACACAGTTTATATCATACAGTCTTTTTTTTTTAAAGTATAGCCACATTTTAAAAGCTCTAAACACATTTAGCACAACATCTGTCTGCTGTGGACTGTGTCATTAACACCATTATTTTTTTTTTTCAGAATATGCAGTCAATTAACATTTCCTACATTTTCTTTACATATAAGCGTACCCAATACCATGTTTCCTGTCTTATTTAAGAATGATTGCAAACATATTGTCTATTGTATGCAGGTAGAACTGAAGCATGACAAGCAATGCAGTTTTTGTAGTGTATTTTGATTACATGTTGACTGGATAATGTCTAAATACATATAATTATTATATGCATTTGTTAATGCTCACAGGAAGTGTCTGACCTTTAAAGGGATACTCCACCCCAAAATGAAAATTTTGTCATTAATCACTTACCCCCATGTTGTTCCAAACCCGTAAAAGCTTTGTTCGTCTTCGGAACACAATTTAAGATATTTTGGATGAAAACCGGGAGGCTTGTGACTGTCCCATTGCCTGCCAAGTAAATTACACTGTCAAGGTCCAGAAAAGTATGAAAGACATCGTCAGAATAGTCCATCTGCCATCAGTGGTTCAACCGTAACACCACCGTAGCACCATTTTGGAGAATATGCGTTGAACGCAAACTGCGTACCCTCTTCTGTGTCAGCCGCGCTGCACGGATGCGCTGTTTTCGTTCAAATCAAAGCGTAAATAAATGTAGAAAACGTATCCTTGTGTCGCGGCTGACACAGAAGAGCGTATGTAGTTTGCGTTCAGCACATATTCTCCAAAATGGCGCTACGGTGATGCGGAGAGACACGGAGGAGACAAATTGTTGAATAAAGTCGTTATTTTTGTTTTCTTTGCATACAAAAAGTATTCTCGTCGCTTCATAACGTTACGGTTGAACCACTGATGGCAGATGGACTATTTTGACGATGTCTTTCATACTTTTTTGGGCCTTGACAGTTTAATTTACTTGGCAGGCAATGGGACAGTCACAAGCCTCCCGGTTTTCATCCAAAATATCTTAAATTATCGCTAGTGTTAATAATAGCCTTTCTAATTTAAACAAAATGGTGAGCAACACAGTAAAGAGTGCTACATAAAGGGCAGTGTGAAACCAATGGGTAATACTGGCAGGAAGTAAAGACTTCAACACAGAGGGTAGCCTCCATTCCCACTGCATATAGCACACACTTTCCCATGTGCAAAGTCTCCCAACAGTTATAAAAGGCATGGATTTCCATTTATTCAGAAGATTAAGATGTCTTTCCTAATTTCCTAATTTCATTCTAAGCTATGAAACTAATTATGTAATTATAGGTGACACTGGTAATTTGGAAGTTATCCATGTTTTTTTCACAAAACATGCAGTCTTTTTCTCCCAGGAAAGTGATTTAAAATTGATGACTAAGCACTCAGTGGTATCTCAAATTTTTGGTCCAATAAAATGTCTCTCGAACAGAAAGCCTCTGACTATGGCAATGAGAAGTAAACTAAAGCATATTGACAAATTTTAAGCCTGCTGGAAAAGGCCCTGCCCCAACTTCCTGTTTCAGCAGGATGCATGTTAACACAAGAAAGCAAACAGCCCTTTCATAGGATCTTAAACAGTCAGATTACTGTTTAGGCCAAGACCACACATCAGCAAACGTCCCTAGTACAAATGCAGGGATATTTTGTAACTCCCCTAAGCTAACATTGTAATTTCCCCTCAATTACAGATTGAAGGAATGATGACTTACATAGCCACATGTCTACAAATTAGTTATGTTTGCTAAGATTTTAATTTCCTGAAATAAAAAAAATCCTAATTGGTATAGATGTGGGAGATATAGCATGGATAATCATACTAATGAAATAGTATGTCCTTGAAAGCACTTGTCTCCTCTAATGAGATGTAAAGTCAATTTTGTTGAAGCAATATAGAAGAGTAAAACTCATCTTGCACAACAATCCTGCTTGTCATTTTGAAGTATTCTCATAGTTTCATTTCTGACAGACTATATAAAAAAGGTCAGCGAATGTGAAAATATAGTGGTTTTCTCTTATCTACCTTCAGTTATTTATTTTTTTTGCCAAGTGTGATTTGGGTAACACTTTATTTTGATGGTCCCTTTTGAACATTCTGTTACATGTTCAAAACTCTAATCAGAGTCTACTAACTGTATCTAATCAGAGTATTAGTAGACTGTTTGCTTAATATCTGTTAACTCTTTATTGTCATGGTCTCCCAACAGACATTCTACTGACTATAAGTAACTTTGCAAGTACATGTCAACTTATTATAACCCTAACCCTACCAGTCAACTAATACTCTACTAATACTCTAATGAGAGTTAGTAGACATTTAATTGCAACGTTACTTATGGTCAACAGAATGTGTTAAAGGGACCATCAAAATACAGTGAAACCGTGATTTGAAAGATCGCATAATTATTCAGCCAATAAAGCATTCCTCAAGTGACTGTGTAATTGCTTGATAGAAGAGCTATGAGAGTTGCATGGGAAAGTAAGATATTACCTTGCTGTCATCTATGCTATGCCATCATGTCCCAAATTACAGTGTCTAGTCTCACTACTGACGTCACATACGCTGAAATCTTTCACTTTGACACCCTGGAGTATTTGGCACTTGGACAAGGTCACTCTTAAAAGAACAGTCATAGGCTTTTTGAGTCTAAAAATATTCAGAAATTGTTTGCGAACCACTAAGCTGCATCACCTTAGTTGTTAAGCATCTGGGCTGGTAACCAAAAAGTAGCAAGTTCAAAAGGGATTGTTTTTGAGCCTAACCCTTGAGGAAGACAATAATGCTACATTCCAATCCAAATAAGATGAGGGAAATTCCTACTTGATGTTTCCCACTTACAGCCATTACGTTCAGATGCCTAGCACTTTAAAGATGACATTTAAGGAAACGTGTCAACACTACTGTAGGCTTTTCAGGTGAAACACACTCACACATGATCTCTAACATGCAAATGTTTGTTGTGCATGTATATTTGCACATAGCATACTGATTTGCTCATGTGGGTCTATTAACCAGTTAGCATTTTTACATTTTTCAATATTATGACATTATTCTCTACACGATTACAAAGCGTCTATTCAGCCAAAGTGGCATTTCGCTTTTAAGTCACAGAGTGAAGCCCATCAGGGTGTACCACTTTAAAAGACTGAATCAATATTTTGCTGGATCACACGCTATTCACTGTTTGGTAAGATGGGTTTGCTGCTATTTCATATTGATTGAATGGAGCATAGCCATAGGTTCTTTCACTAGCTCAGCTGTGATTGTAAGAGTTTGAGTCTACGACACTGCTGCATATGAACAATCCCTGTGACCAATGAAGCATCATACAGCTACAATTGCCCAGTGTCTTTTCGTCTAATTCGTAATTCATCAACTTGTCACATTCATTATTTTCACATTTCGTTGAGGTTGGCATAATCATTTTTGAAAAATAAGGTGCACAGGTTTGGAAAGAATGAGGGGAGTTCGATCCAGAGGGCACGCTGCTAATCTTTATACCTTCATCTTAATTTTCCCCTCCATCTCTCCCACACATGCACATCATTCCCTGCATTTTACTGTACTGTATGTTTCTGTGAAAATATCAACTGTTTCTGCAATATGCATGGGGTTTGAAATTAACACTCGTCAAAATGTGGATTAAAATCAACCCTGGCGGGTAATGCATATAAACTCACTAGCGAGTTTGGTGGGTTTATGATTCAAAATTGATGTCCTCAATTTTTATGCGGCAAAAAGCATAAAAAGAGGGTCGCACATAGGATGAGAAGCACCACATCTTTGAACACTTGGTTTTCTATGAGTGTATGCACTCTGGTAGCCCCCAACTACAACTTCAGAGGCTGTTAAAATCCTCACATCGTTTCCATTAAATTACATTAAAAACAATTTGGGACAAATATGTGCGGACTAACTTCACCGTAGACTTGAAGAATGTGTATTGAGCAGTTTTCAGTGTTGTGACCTGAAAAAATCTCTATTTGTTGTCACTTTGTTAATTCTTGAAGTGAACTATCCCCCTTGTTTCAGGTCAGTTTGTCCGGTCTCGTCAGTGTTATGGTTGTGTTTGGTTTGTCTGCCTTGTTTGGATTATCTTCAGCTTGGAATATTAGAGACTTTTTGAACCTGATACTCTTCTTCCTGTGCTTTCAGCAACCAAGTTGTGACAGAAGACTGGACCCTCAGAAATGAGAAGATAAAATATTTTGGTCCCAATTGTCCCATTGATAGCTTGTACTCACTGTCCCCTGTGGTTTTCTCTTACACGTCCATCTATGTTTTTGACTGTCAAAACAATAAGTAATAGTCTGATTAAAAAGCTAATCTTATACCTTTTAATATTCATATCCAGTTCGGTACAAATGTCCTACAGTTTTTTATATATATATATATATATATACACTGAACAAAATTATAAACGAAACATTTTTGTTTTTGCCCCTGCATCTGGGCTGGTAACCAAAAAGTAGCAAGTTCAAAAGGGATTGTTTTTGAGCCTAACCCTTGAGGAAGACAATAATGCTACATTCCAATCCAAATAAGATGAGGGAAATTCCTACTTGATGTTTCCCACTTACAGCCATTACGTTCAGATGCCTAGCACTTTAAAGATGACATTTAAGGAAACGTGTCAACACTACTGTAGGCTTTTCAGGTGAAACACACTCACACATGATCTCTAACATGCAAATGTTTGTTGTGCATGTATATTTGCACATAGCATACTGATTTGCTCATGTGGGTCTATTAACCAGTTAGCATTTTTACATTTTTCAATATTATGACATTATTCTCTACACGATTACAAAGCGTCTATTCAGCCAAAGTGGCATTTCGCTTTTAAGTCACAGAGTGAAGCCCATCAGGGTGTACCACTTTAAAAGACTGAATCAATATTTTGCTGGATCACACGCTATTCACTGTTTGGTAAGATGGGTTTGCTGCTATTTCATATTGATTGAATGGAGCATAGCCATAGGTTCTTTCACTAGCTCAGCTGTGATTGTAAGAGTTTGAGTCTACGACACTGCTGCATATGAACAATCCCTGTGACCAATGAAGCATCATACAGCTACAATTGCCCAGTGTCTTTTCGTCTAATTCGTAATTCATCAACTTGTCACATTCATTATTTTCACATTTCGTTGAGGTTGGCATAATCATTTTTGAAAAATAAGGTGCACAGGTTTGGAAAGAATGAGGGGAGTTCGATCCAGAGGGCACGCTGCTAATCTTTATACCTTCATCTTAATTTTCCCCTCCATCTCTCCCACACATGCACATCATTCCCTGCATTTTACTGTACTGTATGTTTCTGTGAAAATATCAACTGTTTCTGCAATATGCATGGGGTTTGAAATTAACACTCGTCAAAATGTGGATTAAAATCAACCCTGGCGGGTAATGCATATAAACTCACTAGCGAGTTTGGTGGGTTTATGATTCAAAATTGATGTCCTCAATTTTTATGCGGCAAAAAGCATAAAAAGAGGGTCGCACATAGGATGAGAAGCACCACATCTTTGAACACTTGGTTTTCTATGAGTGTATGCACTCTGGTAGCCCCCAACTACAACTTCAGAGGCTGTTAAAATCCTCACATCGTTTCCATTAAATTACATTAAAAACAATTTGGGACAAATATGTGCGGACTAACTTCACCGTAGACTTGAAGAATGTGTATTGAGCAGTTTTCAGTGTTGTGACCTGAAAAAATCTCTATTTGTTGTCACTTTGTTAATTCTTGAAGTGAACTATCCCCCTTGTTTCAGGTCAGTTTGTCCGGTCTCGTCAGTGTTATGGTTGTGTTTGGTTTGTCTGCCTTGTTTGGATTATCTTCAGCTTGGAATATTAGAGACTTTTTGAACCTGATACTCTTCTTCCTGTGCTTTCAGCAACCAAGTTGTGACAGAAGACTGGACCCTCAGAAATGAGAAGATAAAATATTTTGGTCCCAATTGTCCCATTGATAGCTTGTACTCACTGTCCCCTGTGGTTTTCTCTTACACGTCCATCTATGTTTTTGACTGTCAAAACAATAAGTAATAGTCTGATTAAAAAGCTAATCTTATACCTTTTAATATTCATATCCAGTTCGGTACAAATGTCCTACAGTTTTTTATATATATATATATACAGTGGGTACGGAAAGTATTCAGACCCCCTTAAATTTTTCACTCTTTGTTATATTGCAGCCATTTGCTAAAATCATTTAAGTTAATTTTTTTTCCTCATTAATGTACACACAGCACCCCATATTGACAGAAAAACACAGAATTGTTGACATGTTTGCAGATTTATTAAAAAAGAAAAACTGAAATATCACATGGTCCTAAGTATTCAGACCCTTTGCTCAGTATTTAGTAGAAGCACCCTTTTGATCTAATACAGCCATGAGTCTTTTTGGGAAAGATGCAACAAGTTTTTCACACCTGGATTTGGGGATCCTCTGCCATTCCTCCTTGCAGATCCTCTCCAGTTCTGTCAGGTTGGATGGTAA
>NW_015549650.1:109980-110358 GCF_001515605.1 Sinocyclocheilus anshuiensis
GATAATCCATCCACCTCACAGGTGTGGCATATCAAGATGCTGATTAGACAGCATGATTATTGCACAGGTGTTGCACAGGTGTGCCTTAGGCTGGCCACAATAAAAGGCCATTCAAAAATGTTCAGTTTTATCACACAGCACAATGCCACAGATGTCGCAAGTTTTGAGGTAGCGTGCAATGTCCACCAGAGATGTTGCCCGTGTATTGAATGTTCATTTCTCTACCATAAGCCGTCTCCAAAGGCGTTTCAGAGAATTTGGCAGTACATCCAACCGCAGACCACGTGTAACCACACCAGCACAGGACCTTCACATCCAGCATCTTCACCTCCAAGATCATCTGAGACCAGCCACCCGGACAGCTGCTGCAACAATCGG
>NW_015549650.1:110388-113828 GCF_001515605.1 Sinocyclocheilus anshuiensis
ATTCCACAGGCCACAATCAACAACCTGATCAACTCTATGCGAAGGAGATGTGTTGCACTGCGTGAGGCAAAATGGTGGTCACACCAGATGCTGACTGGTTTTCGGACCCCCCCTCGGACCCCCCAATACAGTGAATGTACTATGCTGTACCTTTTGAGCCACTGAGAAATTTTATTGCATCAGAAAAACCTTATATGTGAAGTTTGTTATATAATGCAAACATTACAATGCATTAGTTTACAAATAAATCAGTTTGGTAAAGTTTTTTTGAGGTCATAAGCAGATAGCACAAGTACTACCTAATAATCATGATTTGTGTGAAAAGGAATAAAAATGTTTGACGATCCTTCACTAGCATTCACACTGCAGATGTGATGTGGTCACATGTGTCTCTGGCTCCTTCTGAATGCGGTATGCGTAATCGAATAACAAAATCGTTTGGACTCCTTTACTGTGATTAATCCTTCCTAACAAACCACACAGTAAACCTTTTTTTTTAACAATTGTTTGTGCAGTGCAATGCTTGAGCCCTTGGGAAGTGCTGTAAGGTTTTTCTATCAACAGTAATTTAGCAGGAAGCTGTCGTCATTGGCCAGTCATAAAAGACGCTTTTCTCCATGAAGACCTCTATAAAGAACTTTCCATCCAATGTCCTGTTCTGAAGCTCTTGTTGAAGGTCATGTGTCTTCCATCCTGGTGATTCCAAATTCACATCAAGAAGAGTGTTTAAGAGAGTTTAGGAGTTTTTGACTAAGATGGAAACATAATAATAACAAACAATAAATGGCGATGGTTGCAAAATTGGCTTGGTCCTGCCCACCACAGTAAACACAATCTGGAGTTTAAGAATTTGGTTGTAGTTGCTACACTGCCAGTGATGCTCCCCTTATAATAAACAGAGCTGTCAGGTGGATGTGTCAATTAATTGCAATGTCAACAGCTTTGTTCATTATAATGTCAGTGTTGTAGCTTTGTCATGCCAATCTGAGTTGCTTGCAGTGTAAGCAGGGTATGCAACATTTCCTTAAACCGTTTCTTTTAAATTTTTATGGCATATTCATATTTATGGAATATTCAAATTTTGAATGTTGCATTTACCAGCAAAGATATACAATGTATGTTAAAGTCTTATGGACCGAAATAGACAATTACAGCAAGTCCAAAACGGAGCGGGATGAAGCAAAAGCTTGCTAATTTTTCCACCCCTTATACAATTCTATATCGTTCCAGTATATCTTAAATCTGTTACAACTATATCATATATTATATATTCCTTATAAGATAACAAATATGCAATAATTTAAACACCAACCATTTTACCCCAAACAATCAGTAACCCTATAATCACACATCCCAGTGCAATCAGCATTATAACTCATATTGACAATCACCTCTATTCATCAACATATCCTGTAAATAAGGTATTTTTATACTTTTTAAACTGTTTATTATTTGTACAATGTTTTAACACCTGCTCCAAACCATTCCACAACCTCACCCCACAAATGCACAGACTTTTTAAAGATGTTCTTATTTTAAGCTTTTTAAAGTTGAATTCTTCTCTCAAATTATACCCACCCTGCCTTTCCATAAATATTTTTTGTAAATTTCCCAGAAGTAAATTATTTTTTGCTTTGAACATGACTTGTGCCGTCTTAAATTTAACCAAATCAATTAACTTCAAAATATGTGACTTTAAAAATAAAGAATTTGTCTGTTCCAAATATCCAAAATTATTGATGATTCTGATTGCTCTTTTTTGTAATATGCATATCGACTGTAAATTAATTTTGTAGGTGTTTCCCCCAGATTCCCACAAGTAACTCAAATACAGTAATGTAAGTCTATTATTGTCAGACTCTGTTCCTTGTTTTGTGTGTGTTTTGCTCCCATGTGCCTTCCTTGCCCTTATTTGGTCCTTCCGGTTCCTGTCCCCATTTAGTTCTATTAGTTCCAGGTGTTCCTTGCTATTAGTTATCCTGCTCAACTGTCTGGCCCTAGTTATCTGCCCTATTTGAGTTCTAGCCTGTTCTGTTCTCCCTCGTCCGGAATTGTATATGTCTACCCTTGCTACGTGTGTTTTCCTGGTTCCCTGGATATTATTAAAACCTATATGTTTGAATTCCACTCCTCGTCTCCGAGCTCCTTCATCTCCGAGCTCCTCACAGTAGCGCAACGTGACAGAATTCCGGACCGTGACAGTAAGCGGTGCCCCTTCTCCCCGTATTTGTTTTCCGTTTTTTGAAAAGTCTTTTGTTTTCCTGTTTGCTTCCCCTCGAGATCATGAAAATCGCCGCTCGTTTCTCCGCCTTAGTCCGCCGAGATCTCCCCTTCTTCGAGTACGCCTGGGAATTATGCGGGCTCGCCGCGGCGATGGCATTGGATGACGCCACCATCAATTCTCTGTTCTGGCTCAGGGCCAACTACCATCGCCCCGTGGACCTCCCAGACACCAAAGGACTATGCTGGAGGGAAGGGATCTACTGGTGTCTGTGGAGTGTCTGGGCCTGAGCCAGAACCAGTCCGCCGTCAAGCCCGCTGGCCGCGGCTCTCTCCAGCCCATCGGCTGTTCCTCAGTCAAGCCCGCCGGCCGCTCCAAAGTCAAGTTCGCGGGTCGCCACTCGCTCTAGCCCACCGGAATCTCTGCTGTCAAGTCTGCCGGCCATTCCTCAGTCAAGCCCGCCGGCCGCAGTTCACTCAAGCCCACTGACCACGCCTTTCACCCCGAACCTAAAGGGGAATCTAAGGAGGAGAAGGCGGTCTGCTCCAGCCCCAGAGCTCGCTCCAGTGTCGGCTCCAGCCCCAGATCTCACTCCAGTGTGGGCTCCAGCCCCCAAATCCAGCCCAAGAGGGCTCCTGTTCCCGAGTTTAGCCCACGGAGGGCTCCTGTCACCGAGTTTAGCCCAGTGAGGGCTCCAGTCCCTGAGTTTAGCCTAGTGAAGGTTCCAGTCCCCGAGTTCAGCCCAGAGAAGGCTCCAGTTCCCATGTCGAGCCCAAGGTGGGCTCCAGTCCCCAAGTCAAGCCCAGGGAGGGCCACTGTTCCCGAGTTAGGCCTACGGAGGGCCTCTAAAGACGATATTCTCCCCAAGGGTTTTTTTATGGTGGGGGGGGGTAGTATGGGTCCGTCCCTAGTGGCCGGGCCAAGTGGTGAGGCCAAGGCCACGGAGGCCATCCGGCCATTGCGTCTTGAGTTCCCAGCTGTAGAGGCCGGGCCGAGTGGCGAGGCCAAGGCCAAGGCCACGGAGGCCATCCAGTCATGGCTTTCTGAGTTCCCTGCTTCGCCGTGGCCTCCTGAACTGTCTGATCCGCCATGTTCTTCTGAGCTGCCTGCTCCGCCGTGGCCTCCTGAACTGTCTGATCCGCCATGGCCTCCTGAACTGCCTGCTCCGCCATGGCGCCCTGAACTGCCTGCTCCGCCATGGCGCCCTAGTCTGCCTGCT
>NW_015549650.1:115015-120484 GCF_001515605.1 Sinocyclocheilus anshuiensis
TCACAGAGTTTAGCCCAGAGAGGGCTCCAGTCCCCGAGTTTAGCCCAGAGAGGGCTCCAGTAGGGGTCCATCCGTGGAGGCCGGGCCAAGTGTCGAGGCCAGGCTCCCCGAGTTCCCTGTTCCGCCATGGCCTCCTGAACTGTCTGCTCCGCCATGGCGCCCTGAACTGCCTGCTCCGCCATGGCGCCCTGAACTGCCTGCGCCGCCATGGCGCCCAGAGCTCCCTACTCCGCCATGGCCCCTGAGATCCCTGTGCCGCCATGGCACCCTGGACTGCCTGATCCGCCCTGGAGGTATTCCCCGTGTCCCAGTCCTGCACCAGCCTCCAGGGCGCCCACCCCCCTCCCTGGTGGAATTGTTACGGCGCGGGATGCGCCTTCCGGGAGGGGGGAGTAATGTCAGACTGTGTTCCTTGTTTTGTGTGTGTTCTGCTTCCCATGTGCCTCCCTTGCCCTTATTTGGTCCTTCCGGTTCCTGTCCCCATTTAGTTCTATTAGTTCCAGGTGTTCCTTGCTATTAGTTATCCTCCTCACCTGTCTGCCCCTCGTTATCTGCCCTTTTTGAGTTCTAGCCCGTTCTGTTCTCCCTCGTCCAGAATTGTATATGTCTACCCTTGCTACATGTGTTTTCCTTGTTCCCTGGATATTATTAAAACCTATATGTTTGAATTCCACTCCTCGTCTCCAAGCTCCTTCGTCGCCGAGCTCCTCACAGTAGTGCACCGTGACAATTATTTAACACATAATGTGTGTGTGTGTGTGTGTGTGTGTGTGTGTAAGGGATAATTCACAGCTAGCTGTGCATTAAATTATTTTAATGCATGTTATCAGCATGAGGAGAGTATTCAGGTGAACAGGATTGAATTTCTAGGCCAAAGTTATAACCAAAAATTATTTATTTATTTATTTATTTTTAATAGTGGTCATGCTATGAAATTGGTCCTAGAGACCCCAGAGTTGGTCAGATTACTATTCAGGACCGCAGTGTACTAAATTTCGTCATTTTCCTATGGTACGGTTGATAGGGCTGTCATAGACTCCTGTTTGGGAAGAATAATACAAAAGAAAACCAAGTTACAATGGAGGTTACACACCCCCTGAGCTTACACACCCTCGAAACATATATAATAAGATACAATGAGATGGAATAGGGGCTATCACCACAACACTTTTCCAAAAGTGGCTACACAATTTGAGTATCCTTAAGTATTACTTAGCTTGTCAGAAGAATCAGGAGAAGAAAACGATGGAAAAAATGTCTTGTAGGCTTGTAGAATGGAGCTTTGTCAGGAATTCTATTCCATAGCAGACCAGGGCGTTGCCACTTCATGATTGATGCACTTGTACTGCAAGTCAAGGAGAGCTGGGGCTTGCCGAGCCATGTGATGGATATACCAATATATTGTGACTACACCAGTGGTGGTCACCAGTGGTGTGCTCACCCTTATACAGGATGACAAATGTTTTACCTGGTGGCCAATTCATGATTCACTCTATATAGACTATTTTTGGGAGAGTTCAAATCAGGGAATGAGTCTTCCTCCTGGAAAAAAAGACCATTAGTTCTAAAATTACATGAGTCGAAGGTACCCTAGAGGTTATGACAAATGCAATATGGAGGTAGTGGAAAAAAAGAAGATAAATAAATAGGACAAAAAAAGTGACAATTGGAATTTGTTTTACGCAACTAAAACCTGCTGTCTTCTACATACATTTTTAATGAATGAATTGTGGCTGTTAAAAGCAACATGAAATTATATATATTTTTTCTCACATTTATTTGTATAGGCCTTTTGACAATGCATATTGTTTCAGAGCAGCTTTACCATTTTTTTTCCTACACTACAATTAAGATTTATTATCAGAGGTGACTGTGTCACCTTTATTTATACAATACATAATGTTTCAAAGCAACTTTACAGGGATAAACAGGAAAATAATCATTAAATTATGCAAACAGAGATGAATTCTGCTGTAACGCAACTCTAAAAAAATAATAATAATAAAATAAAAATAATGTCATTGTTCAGCTGTTCAAAGGTCAGTCCAATGTTGATTCAGTTGATTCAATGTTTTATGGACAGGGCACTTATGATTAACTCATCATATGTTTCACCTGTATTATCATGGTGGTTATCAATATATTTTAAGGTACAAAGCTGATTATTGTATATATAGTAGCATTATATTGCTTAATGAAATTTACGATTGTACTGTAAGTTGAAAAATATACAAGCACAATGTAAATGTCATTACACGGCACGCTACCTAAAACACTGTCAAACTTAGTTGTGTTTGTGTGTGCATGTTTACTATTAAGAAAATATCCTTAATGTTAATAATAATGAAAAATAAACAAACAAATAAATAACTGAGGTTGCCAGAGATTCACTGTTAAAAAGTGAAAAGTGACACTGTTGACAGTATTTTAGCTTGCACATTGTGACATTTACATTGTGCTTGTATATTTTTCAACTAGTGTGTGTAATAAAAAAAAATATTTGATATATATTTTGCCATTGTCTAGCGTAAAATAACACAAATACATCATGGCCTTATATATCAAATTTCTTTTTCTGTTCAAAAGATAAAATTATTTCTGTTCAAAAGATAAAATGGAAATCTGTGACCTCAAAAAATCTAATACTCTTGAATGATATACTGTATAAGTCAACACACTGCTGTAAACTGCATATTTTGAGAGATGTGTGACAAACTGATTTTATTTCACATACAGTAGAAGGATATTTGGTGCTGCTGAGAGCAACATTAGACTTTAAAAGTAAAACATGGCCTTATGAAACTGACTATGAGAATCGCATTGTGACTTTCAAAAGAGCACAGAGACAAAATATTTTAGTTTATACTCATCTCAGACATCTGAAGCATCACTTTTTTTTGTCTTTTAACCCAAATCCTCATTAGTTAATTGCAAGCAGTCAAGTTTTGGTGACCTGGCCAGCTAGATTGTTTTTCTGATCGAATGTCTGTTCAAAAGCATAGCTTTGCTGTTCAAAATCCCCAATGGTATGATTGTATCACAGTGATATCTTTCCCCCTCATTCTCATTCCCAGAGCAAAACACAGTGGGCCATTTCAAGGTGGGTTCATTACTGTACAACTTTTTCTTCTGTACAATACAACACAACTAAAGTTAAGATCAAACTAGCCTAGGGGGTTGCAGAAGTTCATGAAGTAATTCAGGAGCAGGTTTTCATTCTAAAGTGTGTATGACGTCAGAGTCTCTAAATCACTTTAGACCAACTTGAAATTCTAGCTTGTTAGAGCTGGGTTATATTCTTTAGTACTGGTTTGTTGCTAGTCCAGCTGGTAGACCAGCATAGTCATGCTCATCACCAGCAAATGTAACTGGTAAAAATATCTAAAAGTTGGAAGACAACTTGATTTGACAGAACAGGTCCATGGCAGTTGGTTTATAATTGGGTTTAACCTAATTCTTGCTACTGTACCATACCCCTTATTTTGGATTGTAAGGATTTGATAAATTTTAACAGGCATCTAGCTGAAATCAGACAGGAATTTTAAGAGCTTTAAAGGAGTAGTACTCCTTAGAGTAGTAGAGCGAGGAGACTATTCAGTGGTCTTACAATGATCACCATTCGCTTTTTTTTCCCCACAAGGTCTTTGCCAGCTTCTTCAATAATAATAAAAATGTATTCCTTGTTACTGATGTTGAGGATCAACACAGGCCTTGGTTAAGTAATATTTGAAATGAAGCCAATTCACTGTTTTGTTCTGAGCTAATGCATTCTGGGCTGGCTCTTCCAGAACCTGTCTGCACAGACTGTGATTAAACGACTGTGATCGCTTTTGATATGGGCTTTAATAAAAACTCTAGATGCTCAGCCACACAGTCTTCTTCAGATAAAACATGAAGAAAAATGATGAAAATGTTCTATATGCCCAGTGGACAACTCATTGTGGAGGACGGAGATAATATCAGTTCATAAGCTGGACTTGACCTGTGAACCCTCACGGAAAACACAATTCTTGTAAAGTCATGCTTGGATAATCATATTACATTGGCAGAGAAATTGCAGGTAAGCACTTCGGCCAAACAGCCATTATCTAGCTGCTGTACATGCCAGCAAGCACTCAGACAATTTAGTTTGGATTAATGTGGCTGGAATAAAATAATATAAGTCACTGTTCAATACCTACTGTTCAATAATGCTGTCATCACATACAAACACCTTACTTTGCTATTTCAGTTCCTTTGTTAATTCAATCTTTTAGCTTTCACACACTCAGTGGGTGAAAAAAAATTATATTCCCTTTAACCAAAAGCTGTTTTGTTTTAATTTTCTCTATGTTCAGGAGTGAAAATAATCTTGTAAATTGTTTATTCTCCCACCATGATTCTGAGAAATAAATAAAAATTATATGATATCATAAAAATGATATATATATATATATATATAACTAAACTAAGCAAAATTACATGTAATTTACTACAGGTTCTGACAAAATGCAAATTGCTGCAGTCTATTTAAAAAATATATTCACTGTTCATTTATTGAACGAATGATTCAATGACTCGCTCATGAAGACTAGACTTGTTTCATTCCTGAATAAACAAAGTTTTTTGAACGAATCTTTTTAAGTCACTTGTCGCCACTTGCTGGCGTTACGCTGTAATTGATACAATGTTTATTTGAAGCGTGAATTCACTTTCAAAAAGGAGATTTACTCTATTTTGATCACTACTGTAGTAGACAACAGTTTTTATCCGAACTATAAACTTTTATCCCAGTACTTCTGTGATTATTTGAATGTTTGTAACAGAAATAACGATGAAAAAGACTTTGTAAGGATGTTTCATACATTAACTGCTCTGGGCCAGCGGCCTCACGAAAGCAGATTTTAATATTACAGTGTGATCCTTTTGTCAAAGGTTTAATAGACATAGCTGAATCGTTGTCATTTAGGAACAAGATTGCGTGGGCGATTTAATCTAATCCTAATGAATTTTTTATGGCATTCCAAGCCCTAAACCTTAGGAATTAGTTTCAAGATGGGTGAAAGGTAGTCAGTTCCTAAGAAACTACATGCGGACAAAAGTCCTCTCCTTTCCAGTCCTGCTACTGGGGTCTTCTTCTTGCCCTCTAGAAGGTGTCTCTTTACTGTGGCAGTCAGAAAGGGGCCCTACCATAAAACTGTGCCCTGAAATGCCCTAGAAAATGTTCACTAAAATTCTTATGATCTCTTGAAAATGTTGGTCAGATTTGTCCCATAATCCCAAAGTTATAGCTCTCCATATGAACTACTCCAAGAGCAAATTGTGTGAGCAAATGTATTCACATTCATTTATGCCTGCAACCTGGTACTCATGGTGCTCATACGTGTCTATTTTTAATTTTACAAGAAACATCTGCTTAACTTAAATTTAAAGGGGTCATATGATGTTGCTAAAAAGAACATTATTTTGTGTATTTGGTGTAATGAAATG
>NW_015549650.1:134699-135267 GCF_001515605.1 Sinocyclocheilus anshuiensis
AGGCATTTGTTGCATCCAGTGGGGACATAATTACTTATTATAATGACTTATATGGTCTTTTTACGCGTTGCTTGTATCGCGCCGCGTAAACATAAAACCATGTCTGCATTTGTGATCGGAGAAATGACAAACAACAAGTGCTACTCTAAACTGCTCAAAACTCGCATTTGAATCATAAGTGGCAAATCATTTAAATATGAAAACATACTTACAGTCTGTGAGTCAGAACAGCCGGCATTGTAGTCTACTCTCACAGGATCAGGAAACAGTCCTCCATAAAATGCTGCACACATCTTAATATTTGGGTTGAACTGTTCTGGAACAGTGTTGTAAATACAACTTAACCACTGATTTCTAGTCGTGTCCTTCCAAAAGAGCCGGCGGCTTGAGTGAGCGGAGGCCGGCGGGCTTGCGGCAACCACATGTGACATGTGTGCTTTGTCCACGGTGAAAGCTGATCCGGTATTTCCTCAGCGACCAGCACAGATCAGCTCTAGGCATGACGAAGCGGATATCGTCCTCTTTTGGAAGGCCAAACAAAGTAGTTTCGCTTTCACAACGAAACACA
>NW_015549650.1:135294-143167 GCF_001515605.1 Sinocyclocheilus anshuiensis
AGGTGTGGTTGACTCTTAACTTTTATAAAGAATATCTCCTTGGATCTGAGACTAGTCTTTGCAACTTTACAGATATTCTTTATGCACCAAGAGCATGTAACACTTCAAAGAGAAAGGAAAAATTTAAATCGCATCATATGACCCCTTTTACAGCTGAAATTACCACTGAGTTTCAGCTATAGACGATCAATGAAATACTTTGAGCAATAAAAATTTCCAGTGAATTATGATAATCGTGATATTTGCAAATGACAAAGTTAGAGATTAGTTGGTTGCTTAAACAAGAATTAGGGAGTGTGTGCTATGTTCTGGTTTTACATTGGTCTGAGATAACATGAATCATCTTTAGAGAATTCCATGAACTTTAGCTGATGTGTTAGAGTCAGATAACCTCTGCTACTTAGCTGAGACCTCTGAGGAGTGAGACTAGTTTATTTCTCCTGGCTTTCATCAAATAACTTGTCTTATCCTTCAATCGAGAGCCACAGAGGCTGGTCTTTGTTATGGAGGACGCTTGTTTTATCTTCAGCTTGTTATTGTTATCTAATTCACCCGGGTGGTGTCAAAGGTGAGGCAGTACTGTGGAGTCATAGGGCAGTGAAGTGTGCTCATGCTCCCTGAGGGCGACCAAGACGATTTGGTCCTGCTCATTAAAAACGTGACAAAGAACAGTGATACTTTAGAAAAGTGCAGGGATGAATTAAACAATTACCTCTTTCTTTCTTCTTTTTTTTAAAATGTGAAATAATGTATATGGTGCATCAATTTCTAATAATATACTGACGAACACTTACATTGCATTTATAAATTTCATTCCAGGTTGTCTGGCTTCATGTTGCCATCACCCATCGTAAGTACGGGGTCGATTTTGGCACTGTGGTTTACTACAGACTTTGCAGTTAGTGCCCAAGGATTTAAAGCAATCTATGAAGGTAAGAAACATTGTTTTTTACCATGCAAGTCTACAATGATTCTTGTGTGTTGAACGTCATTGCTTATTCTGTATTTTAATGTTTTCTACCATCCTTGATTTTTGCCCCAGGTGCATTTGCTTAGTGCTGGTCTAGCCATCTGCATTTTTGCCAACAGAATGGCACACAGACGTGCATAGCCAGACTTTTTTCTATCGTAGGGGTGTGGGATATTGAAGAAAAAGTTATTATGCGATAGCATGGTAAATAATGCGATATTTGATATGCGATATGATATTTCTTCTTCTAAAATTAATTTAAATTGCATTAAAATGTATTTTAAAATATATATAACCAACGTACTGTATGTTTCACATTATTTCAGGGAAAATAAAGCATCACTACAACTTCTGAAAGAGAACAGCGATGTTTTACTGTTCCATAAAACAAATCGGACATTGTTAAAGCCTGATTGTTGCTTACGTTCGGCAAAGAGGGTTGATTCACCTGTTTTTGAAGATTTTTCTGCCAAGCAAACCTGATGCAAATTGGGGCTGCACGATCAATTGAAATTAAACAGGAATCGCGATTTGGCAAAAGCTGCAAATTTCCATGCACAGCTTGTCAGTGAAGCACGGTTCTGTGATCAGTAGTAAATACTGCTAAAACCGAAGGGCAGAGGGCGCTCTCGCACTGAAACTCCAAATATGCCCCGCAGAAGAAATGTAATGCACGTCATTTCAGGAAATCCCTATTGCTGTAGCTGAATAAACAGCAGATTGAACAAGTAGCCCCAGAGTGCAGAGTCCTACTGCATTGGTTTATAATACAGCAGAGCTTATTGGCATAGACGCTTGAGTCATGAGCAGTCTTTTATGTACGTTTATATAAATGATCTACGCTGTTTGGCTGTACTACAGAGAAATTTTAAGTGCTAACCATGGTGATTTCATTTCGAATAAATTGGCTATTTTTTTTTTAAATTTATTTTATTTTTTTTTACTGAAGACGAAATAGTTAGATTAAGTTACTGTACAAATAAATGCTTGGTGACGGCATCTCCTTGTACTTCGGGCAGAACAGAGCTGTGCACGCGTATTAAGTCTGCAGAAACAAATTCTTAATTCGTGTCCACGATATAGTCCTATACCTATATCAAGTTAAATGAAGTCAGATTTATTTGTACAGTGCTTTTCACAATACACATTGTTTAAAAGCAGATATAGGCTACAGAAAGTCATATATAATAACTTACATTGAGCAGTTTTAGAGCTGGGCGATATGCTGATAAAAATGATCCACTGTTTGAGATTTAGCTATTTTGTATAATAATATATTATATTATTATATTATTAATGTGTGCAATAAATATTAATAATAAATAATACATGTTCATATCACTTCTCTGCTGTGTATTTTTATTTATACTTTTATATGTAGGTTATTTATGCACAAATTAAATTACTGGTTTTGTGGCTACTTTAAAAAGAACCAGAAATCACTGTAAAATAGAACTAAATAGTTTACTGTATACCCCTTTCAAATTTTTAGTATATAGTCATTACTTAATGAACAAAAATATTAATCACAGCGATTACTCTTTTACTCACCTTCTTAAAAGCTGCAAGTCCCTCACATACCCATATTGCACAGATTTACAGCTCCAAGTGATTTTATATTTGATAGTTATGCAGCTAGGACTATATGGCTACAATGAGTGTTGATAACTGAAACTAATGTAATCCCGTAGCCTACATACACAGATTGAGGGGGTGGTGGATACATAAATATTTGGATTTTTAATACCCGATGTCACGTGGACACTTTTTTTTTTTACTATAAAATAGCAACCTTTAAAACAAACAATATTTTTTTTTATATAAAAAAAATTCCATACATATATATATATATATATCAGTGGCGTACGGTGGTGTTTTAATATATATATATATATATATATATATATATATATACAGTATATACAGGTTGCGTTTCTTAAAATTAGTTTATGCACTGTGAACTAACATGAACTAACAATGAACAACTGTATTTGTATGAACTAATGTAAACAAAGATTAATATATATTGTAGTACATGTTCATAGTTTGTTCGTGTTAGTTAACTCATTAAATGACACCTTATTCTAAAATGTTACCAATATTTTTTATTTGTGAACTGATGTTCAGCTGTTCTTTTTAATAGTCAACTTATTTCGGGTCATCATCATAAAAGCTCTGTAAACACTGCCACAGACACAAAGATATAGCTTTCATTTCATCACGCTGCATGCTCACTAAAAACTGAGCAGTCGTCACGTTTTCAAACCATTTCAAGTTTTATTTTTATGTGATACAAAGTAGTGGTATCTAAGCAGGAGAGTTGTTTACTTAGGCCTATTTTATAATTAGTCAATAACGCCATAATTTTCTTCATTCAGACCTAGAGCTCGCATGAAAACAAGAGGCGGGATTTATCACACGAACCAATCACATCCAATCATAACCGACCATATCCAATTATAGCGCGATGGAGGCATTGTCTCCTCTCACGTGACTTTCCCCCATTCATCTCAATGAGCCTCCAGAAAAGTCAAGGCACGCTTTAGGGTCTCTGTAGAAAGTCAATGAACCGAATGGAGGCAAGTCTCCGCTGTAACTTTACCTGCGGGTGTCGCTGTTGGACTGTGTTACTTTATAAAAACTAGTGACTTTTAGACTTTTAATATCATATTTAGTCATATTTTTATTTTTGTAATATCTAATATTTTCTTATCCAACTTTTTGAAGAGACACTGCCTCCTTTGCCTCCTCAGAGGAAACGCCCCTGATATTTTTTTTGTTAAGAGGTAAACAAGGAAATATATGTTTGCCATGAAAACATTTTATTAGCACTTTGTACCAAGTAATGCATGTGAGGCATTGGGCAACGTACAACTCATCTCCTTAAAAAAAAAAAAAAACGACTGTGCTTTAAAACATTAAAATTATGTTTTTTAACGTTATGTGTCTATTACTAAAATACAGTGAATTATCATCATTTGCATATAAAATCACAAATTAGTGATGGAAATTTGAATGAAGTTGCAAGTTGTTATCTCGCAGTTGTGCGTTTATACACTGAACAAAATTATAAACGCAACACTTTTATTTTTGCCCCCATTTCGGCACCGAGGCTTTGAAGCTTGTATAAAAAAAAACTAACAAACATCTCACAATGAAGCGCTACCGGAGCTTGCTTCATTTTGCCATAACTACATGATCTGTGACGTCCGAAGTTTCGTTTTCGCACACAACCACGTGACTGCTTCGTATTCTGATTCAAAAAACGCACACCCATTGCGCGGGTTTCAAGTGTCATTCACTACTTTGATAAGAATAAATCATAATACGAATAAATATTTACATGTGTAGTTTTGTGCATGTTCAGTTTGTTATGCCCGCTTCTCAAGCACTTCAACGGACCATTCCACAATAATCTTGCCATGCTTATTTTTTTCATAAATTTGTTCGCATACTCATTTATTCATACTTTGTGTAAGTACAATTACATTTTTTTTTATTATTGCTTTATATGGTTTTTGTAGCACAAATTGATTTATTATATGAAACAGTCCAAAAATGGTTGGGATGTCTGGGACGCAAAGGCACCTTTTTTCCACCTTTGACCACAAGATGGCAATAGTGTACAACATGTTGAAAAGCTTCGAGTAATTAACCATTTTAGATACAGTTGAGGGGAAAGCCTCGGTGTAGAGGTCTGCGCGGGACTGTTTTTTTAGTTCTATTCCGCACCCTTCCGCTCCCACTATATATTCACTCTTTGTTCACCCGCTGTCCGCTTAGAATAAATGTCTTCCCGACCCGACCGTTCCCGCTAAAGTTAGATCTCGCTTCCAGAATCTCACATTTAAATTTCCGCTACTGAAAGAAAGAGAGATAGGCTGACAAATAAAAGTGTAGTCTGCACAAAATTGTGTTATTTTATTCGTCTTGTCAAGAGTCTTGAATTTATTGACTTTGACTTGAATTCATATGAATTATCATAAGACACAAAATTTGTTTAATATTTTATGCAACACAGTAGGAAAAAAGTGTCAGAGAAAATAAAAATGTACAAAAATTGTATTTCTTGTTTTTATTCGTCTTGTCAGGATACAATTCGTTTAACATTGACAACACAATAGAGAAAAAGTGTCGCAGAGACAAAAAACTTAAAAAAAAGTAGGTTGTACAAAAATAGCCTATTAGCTATTTTTATTCGTCTTGTCAAAATACTAAATTCGTTTGACATTTTTCTGTTAACACAGTAGGAAAAGTGTCGCAGAGCAAAATAAATAAATAGGACATCTTTCCATTAAAATTATAGGCTAAGCAAAATATAAACAAAACCGAGTTGAACGTCCTTCAATGAAAGCGCATCCACACTTTGCTCCATCCTTATTCTGCTCTGTCACTCATCGACAACCTGCCTGTTCTGTCTGAGGGCCGTATATTTACCACAGGTACAGCCTGCTCTGAGCATCATTATGCACATGCTGAGCACAGACCACGCAAATAAAACGCGTGACGTTTTAAGCATGCGTGCAGCGCGTGCATAACAGTCATAAGTGTAAGCTGTACGGTGGTCAATAAGAATAAAGTGCAGATATGCTGTTCTAAATGGATGTCGGGAACGGGATATTGTTAGACCGCCCGCTCCCGTTCAAATTACACCAGAGTTACCGACCGCTACCCTGTTTTATTCGTGAATTTAATCCCGCGGCGCAAAAAATCCGGTCGGGTCGGAGAGCCGCGGGAATACAGACCTCTACCTCGGTGCTTCGCAAAGCTTCATTTCACCATCACTAGCCATAACTGCGGGTGCCTCGTTTTATCAGATTAGCTCGCTATGAACTTGTTGATTGTCTTGCGGCAGAGCACGCGCACGCATATCCCAACTACATCCCAGTGCCAGATGCTATACATTTTTGAAGTATTAAATCACCCATTTATATGTATCGCGATCTGCACATTTACGATATGTAGATAATTTCGATATATCGTTCAGCCCTAATTATATCAGCACAATTTTGTTTCCAGGCAGAGTGATGCACACAGACTCCTGCAACCTGTGTATAGCCAACCAATCCTATTGGAACTGTCGATTTCCTGCTAGCACTCTCCAGTTTTGTGTGCAATATGCATGAGACAGTCATTGAACAGACTGGTCTGTGTGTGTGCCATCTGGGGCTGAGACTAGATTGCGCATGAATCATGATTTTTTTGGCAGATTAGATTGAAGTATGAGTGTAGTGGTGCATTTAAACACTCTAAGGAGCTGCTCTCTCTGGTTTGGAAAAATACTGTCTTTGTCCTGCAGTGTTTAATTTTGTTTGCTAGTCCTCTCTAGATTGATTGTAAGGCTCTGGGAAACTAGATTTACACACACTGCAAACTCATCAATGAGGGTTTTAGATTACCTTCAGGATTAAAAACGGCACCCCAGACTCAAGTGGATGTAATTCTATTTTGTCTTTGAAACATACAGCTATTTGTGTTATTCTAACAGGAAATGTGAGCATGTACTGTATATTTTCTAATACAGAGCTTTCACCTCAAGACCCTATGCTTATGAATGATCAGCTTTGTCACTATTCTGGTCGACCTATTTATAAGGAGACCTCTATTTCCATGCTTTATTTTTCTTTTAACCTGATCTTGAACATGAACTACTGCAGTCATCATTCATGTCGTACTTGCCTGAAGCCTCTTTAGGTGATAACTACGAGCAGCTCTGGAAGGCTGCACAACGCATTTGCCATCATCTATTTTTTTTTTGGTGTCAGTCTTTTTTGACCATATGGTCGTCACCGAGACACTGCTGTGGAATGCAGATGTGTTGACAATGTGTGCTTTGTACGTGCTGTGCGGCAGAAATCTTTCTCTCAGTGAGAGGTATTATTCTCTGCTCCACTCTTAGTTTGTCCGCAATTATGTCTCACAAAATCTCGCCACCACTAACAAATACACTCCCCTGGTCCTTTGATTGTCTGTACTGTTAAACCTATAAAGTCAATAGTATTATATACTGTATGCTACACAGATTTTCTAAGGCCTCTAAATGATCAACATGATCAAATCTTTACTGAAAAACCTGTACATAATCTACTACATGCCTTTCATCATCAGAATGATAGTTTTTTTTTTTTGTTATATATAAAGTAAAAGAGCTTTTAGTATAAAACATTCTAAAAATGTCTCCCTTCAGATTGTGGTACACATCTTTGTGCTGTGAAATTTGCACTGATCATTTTTAAGAAATATTATGTTAAAATGTAGCTAATTTGATACATCAGGCTTTTGAGTCAAGTCAAGTCACCTTTATTTATATAGCGCTTTTAACAATACAGATTGTGTCAAAGCAACTGAACAGCATTAATTAGGAAAATAGTGTGTCAATAATGCAAAATGACAATAGTTTTCAGTTAAAGGCAGTTCATCTTTGAATTCAGTGATGTCATCATCCAGCTCAGTTCAGTTTAAATAGTCTCTGTGCAATCAAGTCAACGATATCGCTGGAAATGAAGTGTCCCCAACTAAGCAAGCCAGAGGCGACAGCAGCAAGGAACCAAAACTCCATCGGTGACAGAATGGAGAAAAAACCTTGGGAGAAACCAGGCTCAGTCGGGGGGCCAGTTCTCCTCTGGCCAGACAAAACCAGCAGTTCAATTTCAGTCTGCAGCAAAGTCACATTGTGCAGAGGACTCATCTGGTTCCTGTGGTCTTGTCCCGGTGGTCGTCTGAGACAAGGTCTTTACAGGGGATCTGTATCTGGGGCTCATCTAGTTGTCCTGGTCTCCGCTGTCTTTCAGGGCTGTAGAGGTCCTTTCTAGGTGCTGATCCACCATCTGGTCTGAATACGTACTGGATCCGGGTGACTGCAGTGACAATCTGATCTGGATACAGACTGGATCTGGTGGCTAC